>NC_044302.2:71155492-71290492 GCF_004027225.2 Strigops habroptila
TTTGTAGCTTCTTTGCGTATTGTGAGAGGATGTTACAGAATCCACTGAGGAAAGAAGATGTTTGCTTACAAAGATTCTTGTTTGTAGAAGAAGAGTCTGCTGGTATTCACAATGGTGTAGATGACAACAGTGTTAAGGCAATTCTTCTTTACATCTACTGAGAAATTAGTAGTATCACAGTTGGCCATAAGACTCTTAAAGTAACAGGTTGTTTTCAAATTGTAGAGTACGGTATACTATTATAACTTTCTGACCTCTGTAATGATACGGTGTCAAGTTAATCACTGAGCTCAAAGAAATATATAAAATATAAAATGCTTTTAAAATTGTTCTTCCTGGTATTTCCTGGTATCCTAGTTTTTGAAATTTAAGAGTATAATTTATATTAATAGAATCAGATAATTTTCTGCATATTCTGCATCCAACTTCTTAGTAATCAGATAGATTCTCAGAGCACACATCCTGTTTCTTCGCCACGCTGAGAAAGTCCTGGTCACTAGCTCTTCCAAATTCTCTGCTGCATTTCTGTAGTTTTGTCTGTTTAATTCTTTTACTTCATACTTGGTTACATAGCTCCTGCTCTGACAATTTTCTTTTGCCGCTTCTTTTGATACGCTGTTTTAGAAGAGAAGCCACAATTCTTCCTTCATTCAGTAGAAGTGGTTGCAGCTGATTAAAAAAGGCAGGCAAAAATGCTAACCATAACCAATATATACTGCTTCCCCATTCTCAGTTGTTTGAAACAAGAATAATGCTTAGTTCACTCTGTGACTCCTGATGCATATGTGTCAGTTAGCATCATGCTGTCTGCGAGAAAAGTCTTCACGATTTTCTCTAGACCACAGTCAGGAAGGGCTAAAACTTAGTGCTGACAGGACAGGACAGTGATTACTTTTAACAAATGTTGGGTTCATTGAGACGAATTCTTGTTTAAATAGGATTTAACGATGGTAGTTTAGTATTAGTGAAATCAAACATAAGGTGGCTATTTTTCTTCTGTTTTTTTTTTTTTTAATAACACCTGTTTTTCTCCCTGCTAATCCCATTCTTCCCCTTTAATTTTTTTGTGTTGTTCAACAAGCTGAAACACATCCATGCAGTCCAGATTGAATTTTTTGTTTCTAAGTGCTTGTCTGCAACACTAAACTAATTTAAATAGATCTTCCAAAGTAATTATCTTACAGAAAGTAATTATCTTACAGTGAGTCTTGCAACTGGGCGGACATAGTTTACACTAAAACCCCCTCCCTATTCCAGAATATCTTCATAAACACCGTATGTAGGCAAGCCCAACATGGAAATGATTATCTTTTTTATATGTATGCCTTCGGTAAATAGGACAATTTTCTGTCATAATAGATGTAAACTCCAACATCTTTAAAGAGACTGTTTCAGTTATTGCTTTCAGCTGTGGGCAGCAGCGAGAACTGTAAATTCCAAAGATAAATTCTGTTCTTCATTGGGAATTTTTTCAGTATCACCCGTCTTAATATTCTAGTGCTGATAGCATCCATTTTGTGTAAAATATAGCTCTTTGTTTGCATTGCTATTTCTTATAATAATGGTGACGCTTGCAGTAGAGTTTTAGTATGGACTGCCTTTTCTGGGAAAAAAAAAAAAAAAGGCAAGCTTTCAATTTTGTTTTATATTCTTTTTTAAGGAATTTTTGTATGCTCCATACAGTTCAAATTGAGGACATTTTCCAGTTGATTTTATGAAAACAGGTATATAGTATTGTGACAGTAATTTTATATTGCACTTGTTAAATATATTAAAACATATTAAGTAAATCACCCATCAGTTCTCAAAAGTTTGAGTCTTAGTCAGACAGCTAGTTATACCAAACTATTCTAGATGTATTCATTTTTCTCTGCAGCAAAGTGAAGGCTCTGAAATATATGTGATAGTTGAGATGGAGAATCAGAGGAAGTGAAAACAGTATGTGGTCATCCCAAATATACTGACTTTGTCACAGAAACTACAGATAATATGGATGTCTGCATAAACCAGGATTTATCCAACCCTTATGTTTCAAGTCGTTGCATTAAAGCAAATCTGAATAATTTAAGAGTAGCTATAGTTACCACTATATCTGTTTAGCTTGCTTTAAATTATCAAGTATTAAAGCAAAATTGGGAGCTGCTTGAGGAATATAGTTTTCCAATGCACATATTTTTTAAGAAAGTGTTTGGATTATCTCTAAATTTGTACATAACAAAACATCTCAAAATTTAATATGAACAAAAGATCTGTGAGTGTTTTGTAAAGTGTAGATTCAGAATTAAATATAGTTTACCGAGGCTTTGAACTATAGAATAAACTGAAGAACAACTGCAGAATGGTTCCCCTGGACATTTTTTTAAGTTTGTCTCTGCAACACTGAAGATTGCTTCCATGTCTGTTCCACAGCTGTTGTTGATTCAGGTCCGGACTTCCCCAAAGCAGAGCACTGAACAGAACTGAGTTGCAAGCCTTCGAGCTCTGACAACATATCCTGTGGCTGAGCGTAGGGGCATTGAAGTTTCCCCACGTATGAAAGTTGTACATCTTTTTGATTTTCTGGAGCATATAAAACCAGAGTCAGGAAATCCAGAGTCTACGGTTTTTCCAGGCACCAAGAAATGTAAATAAGGGAGCTATATTTTAATGGCCTGAGTTGGACAAAACCGCATTATTTAGATTAATGTCAACTGTTAACAGAAAGTGTTTCTGAGGAAACTTCAGTATGGGTAACTACCTTCAAGTGTGCAATTCCCTGCAGCATCAGTAATGACCACTGGCAGATAAAGAAATGTGGGTAACTAATATTCCCTTGTCAGAATTGGCAGGAAATTCCAATGTGGGTTTTTTCAGTAGTGAATTTCTGACAACAGCTTTAGCAAATTATAAAAATCTGGAATTATATAGGAAGATCCCCATTCACTTTTGTTTCCACCCTATCTTTCAGGAGACCATGTCCCCCCAAAATTGTATAGGATCTTTCTGTCTTATATAGTGTCTGGTTGAAGTTATATTTATTCAAAATAATTACACAAGTATTTTTTTTAATTTGATCCTTTCAAAGTTTTGATAATACACACTTTTTTTTAATGCCTTTTTTTTTTTTTGGGTGGCGCAAACTAAGTTAATGTGACTGCTTCCTTCTGCTAAAGGTAGCAATGTCAAGAGTAAAATTGCATCTTGATTTGAATTACTGTAAAAGAGGTTTAACCATAAAGTTGTGTACAAATTGCTGCTGTGCTTTTAGCTGAGTTATGTACATTACAGTTACAAGACTGTAATGTATATGTTATGAGGAAAATGAGTGCAGAATTATAATATCAGTTGATGAGTGAAGAGTTCATGTTGTGTAAGTAAGTGAAGAGTATAAATTGATAAAAGACAGTTCAAATTTTAAATTACTCATACAAGGTGAATGCAAGTATGTGGCAAATGATGATTTCAGTTTAGAAGAAATTCTGGGGCATGACTGTAAACAGCACTTTAGACATGGTCTTCCTGTGGAGAATAGTAGCAAATAACAGAATTTCACAATACATACCACATCCTCAAACTCCTTGCTAAAAAGAAATTTTGAGAGCATTTTCTCGGTAAGGGTGTTATTCAGGAAGAGAAGTATAAAATTTATTCTGTTGGGATATAAATTCTTCAACTAAATTTGCCATGAAACTTAGCTGGATAGAGGTTTTGTTCTAGTTTGTTCTTAAGAAGCCAATCTTTAAATTACTATGTATTTTTCAAGCTCTGTGTGCTTTCTACTTCAGCAGCATATGGATGAAAGTGAGGCTCCACTACTGTTGATTTTCTTTTGGCACATGCAGTAGTGAAGAAGGAGGAATAAACAACAAGGGAAAGTGATACCAAATTTATTTTGGCTGTGAGAGTTACTTACATATGGACGTTTCCAGGACAGTTCCACCTGGGTCATTTTATTTTCTTCCAAGAATTTCACATATGCTTTAGAAAAATCTATGAAATAACTGCTGAGAACATTGGCAGGTCATGTCTGGATTGGAGAGAGAAACAGTCATTTTCTCTCCTGTTCTAGTGAAACAGCACACATTTTAGCAGCAACAGTTGCAAGGTCAAACAGCTGAAAATGAAAAATACGATTCAGAATAGAGAGTAGTATCTTTAAATGTAATGATTATAAAAATAAAACAAATTTTTCTTTTTTTTCTTCTTCTGAAAAGGTTCCTTCTGTTCATATGAGTCGGTAGCATCTAACATTATCTTTTGATTGAAAAGCAAGAGTAAAATGAATGTGTGGAAAGGCAAATAAACACTACTTATATGGGCCTGGTGAAGCTAATAATGCAGTGCAAACCTAATATTGGTTTCTCATTCTAAAAAGTGTGACGAGAAACTGGAAGAAGTGCAAGGAAGAGAAAAACCACTGTTCACTTCAGGACTGGGAAAATGCTTTGTCATTTTTGGTAATAAGTTGTTTGTTTATAAAAAAGAGTACTGAAGGCTTATTTCAGCTTATGTGTACATACAGTCATTGATTTGGTAAAGATAGTGATTGCAGTAGAGGATTTTGCTTAATAAATTTGAGGAGAATTTAACAATCTAGTAGCTAATTCTGAACAATTACATTGTATCTATTAGAACAGGGTGCTTAAAGGGCAGTTTGCTACTATGAATGTGAATATTCTAGGATTAATATTTCATGCATTTTAGATTCAGTACAAAAGTTACAAGGAGAATCCATTTTCTTTTTTAATGTAAAAGATGGAACTAGTTTTAAATTTATGAGGAAATAAAGGAAAGGAGGATATTATTGGATATGGTATAAACCTTAGTGCACCTACATCTTGCATACTAGAATGCAGTCTGACATACATATCTCAAGAAGACACAATGGAGTTAGGCAAGGTGCGGACACTGGCAGCTAAACCAGTCCATAGGATGGAACAGCTGCCACATGAGAAGAGACTGAAAAGGCTGAGACTTTTCCATTTTCTAGAAGAGATAGCAGAGGCAGGTATGGGGATTATGTTTGAGGGGTGCAAAATTATGGAGGTAGAAGTTACAGTGAATCCGCCCACCCCATACTAATGAAACTTTGGTGTCTGAGGTATTTAGAAGAAGATTGATTAGAAGGAGGTAAAAGATGGAATTTGCTACATGTTTTTTGGGAACACACAGTATCTGTAATTTCAAAGAACCAACGTCAAAAATTCTTGTACAGGACATTCATAAATTAGTACTAAAAGAGAAATGCCAGCTTTAGTGTCCTTTGGAGTATGAAGTGAATATATGAATATATGAGGTGAATCGACCTCAAAAAGTTCCCAGGCTAATGTGCCAAGATAGCACCTTCTTTTGACCCTGCTGGAGACATGCTAGCAGGCTACACTGACCTAGTGTGACCCAGTCAGGCATTTGATGTGGTCTTGCATTCAGAAAGACTTATATTCTCAAACAAGCATTGTTCACCACTGTTTATTCCCCACTATACCTTTTCCAGAAAAGCTGGTTTGGAGGTTTCTGTATCACAGTGTTGATGTAATTAAAACCTAGAAAGTGAAATGAAAAACAATGGCAAACATTTAAGCAAATGCATTTTATAATTTTGGAAAATTACAATATTACATTTACAGATGGCAGAGCTCACATGTATGTCAGCTGTGTGGCAATGTGTGTTTATGTTGCTGTGGGGCGGGGGACTCAAGGATAAGAGTTATTTTGCAAGATGCCTTCTGATGCTTTACAGTTCACAGGCAAAGTACATTAGTGGAAAATCCTAGTCACCTTTTTTTTCTTTTTTTTTTTTTTTTTAAATCTTTCGTCTTCAGACACTCTGTTCATATGGAGAAGTGTAACATGTCCACTGACCTTTTTCGTTATCTGTGGTCTGATGAAAGTGACTTAAAGGTTGTAGCATCTAAAGATGTATGCATTA
Organism: Strigops habroptila; assembly: GCF_004027225.2. Classification (NCBI taxonomy): domain Eukaryota; kingdom Metazoa; phylum Chordata; class Aves; order Psittaciformes; family Psittacidae; genus Strigops; species Strigops habroptila. The sequence goes on from NC_044302.2 coordinate 71,161,401, forward strand.
TAAAAAATAGAGATAAATTGGAACTTGGAAAGGTGCAACATCTCTAGGAAGATACAACTATGAAGTTGTATCTACTCTTCAGTCCAGCTTTTCAGATCAAGTGGATAAGGATTTCCTTAAAAATTTGAATGGTAAGTAATTCCTTTTCAAATTAAATGTCTCAGAAGGAATTAATTTAGATTCCTTTAAAGTAATTTGGCAATACACTAATTAAAAATAAATTTGTTATTATAAACATTTATTAAAACTTTAAGTACTGTAGAAATAAAAATTTCTTACAAACTTCAATAAATGCTTTTAGTCAGTGTCTGACTAACATACACTAGCTGTTTGAAACAATTGCCTTTTTATGATGCACTTTGGTGAAAAATGTTTATCATTTGGCTATTGACTCTTTATATTGCATTCTGACATTTATGAAGTAAGAATTTTATCCATTTCCCATATCAGGAACTGCAGTAATGTATAGTATTTTATTATTGCAGATCTAAAGTCACTAATTCCATTGTTGCAATCTCTTAAAATTTGGTCATATCATTTGGGTATGTCTTCTTGCTTCTAATGTCTGAAATTCTGTTTCACCTTCAAAGTTATAACAAATTACTTTAGAATTTACTACTACATAAAAAAATTAGTTGCTTCTTACGATGCCGTCGAAAAGGTATTATTCATAATGTTTTACAAATACCTCCAATCTAGATAAAGACAAAACCTAGAACTGTTTCTTTTTAACTTTTATTTCCACTCATTTCCCTCTCACCTTTGTTAACAAGATTCTCTTAGATTAATGATTTGCATTCTACTTAGCAGCTCAGTATTGGTTTTTACTCATGGATTAGAGACTTCCAAAAATGGTACAGTGAAGTAAAGTGCTTTGGAGACTTATAAGTATAATGATGTGGATAACATGAGTATATTAAAAATAGCTTTTAGATGTGCATGAAAAATGTGTGGGATTTTCCCATGGCAGAAAGTCTTTAGAAAATTTTTCTCAGCTATGCACTATCTGACAGAAGCTCGTTACCTGCGCAGAGCAGGAGGTTATTTGGTGTCTGGAGAAAAAAAGCTGAGTATCTGTGATAATTCATTATTTATCTCAGTTTAGATTACTGATAGGTTATGTATAGACAGTTGAATGGCAAGTAAGGTCTGCATAAACCTGATCCTTGCATCTTTCTAGAATTTTTCATGTATCGAGTATAGAATGGGGGGGGGGGGGAAGGCATTTCTTCTCTTACTTCTTGTAGCTATATAACTTACAGGTATTGCTAAAAACTAATAAATGTGTCTCCAGTGCTATTTCAGTTTTCTGCTTCTTTTTTTTCCTCAGAATAAATGTGAATATGTGAATGGAGGCTAGAGAGGATATTTAACCAAACATGACCATGGATTTGCTTATCTGATTTTGAAGTACAAAAGTTGAAATATGTGGACAAAACCTATGGATCTTATTCATATGAAAATATTAGATCTTCCTTGCCAAAGTTTTCTCAGATTAGCAACTGCAACAAGACGCCTTGATTTGTTTACCTTTTTAATAGCAAGAAAAATCCACCTTTTGCCTGGAATGCACCAAACCTTCTTTTCTCTTCAGATGTGTAGTTCAGTAGTTCTATATTGTTACTTACTTCTTTGGTGGCGAACAGAATGTAAAACAGCAACTGCAAATCATCAGAACTGTTCTGCTTGAGCTATAGATATCTTAAAACAGAAAGGTGTGTTATCTCTTCTGCATAGATCAATCTCAAGAATTACGTTAGTTAACGCATCTGATTGTTAGTTACACATAGAGAAGGGTCTATGCCGAGACTTTCTTTTCTGAATTGTTTTCAAAAGTGTCACCCCCGTACCCTATCTAAAGCTAATTTTCCATAGGTAGATTAATAATCCTTACTTGTAGTTCTTTACCTTAACCAGTATATTTGGAAATTACAGGTAAATTTTAGTAGCATTCAGATTTTGGATTGTGGAAAAGGACGTTACTAAAGAAGGCAAGCACTCCTTGCTGTTTGGGGTAATACTGCTGGGAAAATGCAGGGCAGGTAATGCACAGTTTCAAGGAAAGCTATTCAGAGTGGTAATACAGACACTGAGATCTCAATGGCATCCAAAAGACTGATCATTTTAGAAGGCTACTGTAATTTGTTTAAAAGAACAGGTTCAGAAAAATAAAAAGGTAACATTTTATACCATATGCTGAGTCATTTATACTGAAATGCTTTGGGATTGAAGTTTTAAAAAAGATCTTAAGTCCCAGCTCTATGAAAGTATTTCAGTGATGTTAATTTCTGAATCCAACACTACTGTTTTATTGAAGGTAAATAGATTATGCTGTTACTATTATTCTGGAGTGCAAGTTATGTTCCTGTAATACATTTCCTTTTTCTTTAGAATGCAGACATGGTCCAGAAAAGATAATTAACATAGTAATTGTTTGAAGGTGAATAAAGAATGGATTCACAAATACCATTTAACTGTAAACAGTATTTTAGGATAATTTAAATCTCACTACTGTATCATACTCCAAATATAAAAGCCTTTAGAAGAGTGTACAAGATTTCACTGATAATTAGTATGTTTTCCTTTTTCTGCCAGAATACCCCAAGTTACACAAGGGCAACAGATTCTGTGGTCTAAAAATAGTGTTGATGCTCCAGTCGTCTTTTTCGTCACAAGCTGAGAACTCAGCTCCAAGTTCTGCCTGTCCTTTTAGGCAACAGGTGTACTGTCCTTACACCTCTACTATTGAATGATTTTACTTCTTACAGTCTATGATTCATCTTCATTCAGGCAAAGCTTTAGTGTTTTCTGGATGGAGATGGAGGCCAGCAAGGAATGTCTTCTGCTTTGTGAAGGTGTGCCTTTTTTGCTGTTAAGTGCTCTTCTGCTAGCGTGGGTGTAATGCAGAAGGACTGCTGTGCACCTGCAAAGCCCAGTGACAGGCGTGCTTAAACATCATCACTCACTGCTTGCTCTGTGTTCTCTGGCACCAGAGAGTGGCACTTCTTTTCTGCTGTGCTGTGAATGTACTGTGAGCCTCACCCTGTTAGTTCAGCAAGTCAGATTTCCTGTACCTTGCTTTTATCCTGTCTGCTTCTTCCTATGCATCCTTTTCCCCCTTCAGCTGTCTTTATCCTTTCTCTTGCTAGCTTCTCCACTCCGCTCTTAATATCAGAAATAAACACCAGTTTTCATAAATGTTTGTGGAATCTGGTGCAGAAATGTTGTCCACAATGCATCACAAAGTAGAAACACAGGGGTAGCCATGTGGAAATTACGGACTGAAAAATTAATCAAAGAAACTTCATTCGAGATACAGAAACTCATTAGAGGTCAGCACAGTAGCATTACAATGTAAACATTAAGCAGTAGCATCCTTGCTTTCTTCATCTTCAAATGGACACACTTTCTCACTTTATTTCTGGGTTTGGATATTTAAAATTGTTTTTACTTGACCAGGCTATTTCCAGAAATACAAAGATACTTTTGGTGATATCTGTGTTGTATGATCAGACAAGCAGTCAGATAGACAAGACTTATTTTCTGCTGATCTTTCAGTGAAGTAAAAGGGTGAGCTCTCGTGAATTACATAAAATGAAGCCAAACTCTGTTTTCTTAGTCTGTCAGGACTAGAAAGGGCTTTTCAAAGGGCAGTATAATTGTGTGCAGGTATTCAATTTTATATTTTTTTTCATCTGTTTAAAAACAACAACAACAAAAAAAGACATTCTAAAAATCATCATTTTTCTAAAATTTAACATACTTTCCCAGCTCACAAGATGATGAGATCCTTTATGTTTTACTGAGTCTGTGTGGTTTGGTCTGGTTTGTTTTCTTTTTTCCTTTTTTCTTTTTTTTTTTTTTTTTCCCTGAGGCTGAAGTAGCACAACCTTCACACTTTGAGTACCCTGTAAGAAGAATGTAGTTCTCAGGGTCCTAGCCTAAAAATAGAAAGTTTTGATAAACCTAATTGATGGTAGGCTTGCTGTTGTTCATTATCTTTATTAGTCTAAGTAATTAAATCATTAATTGATTGGTGGCGATCCCTTGCTAACAAACAGTAAAGCTTGGTGCTTTCCTGCTTGATCCCCTAAGATCTGCCATTTCAATTCTACATGCAACTCTGCATTTTTGGTATTTGTGCTGTCAAGAGGCATGAAGTCAGTGCACAGTACTGTAGCTCTCCCAGCATGAACAGCACTGGGAGGGGGTTACCCTAACCCGTTGGTTGTACTTTTAGACAGACTGCTTCTTGACATGTGTTGCCTCAGTGAAAAATAAGACAATGCCAATCTAACTGTACCAAATTAATGCTGGACAATAAACCATATAAGAGAGTTCATTGTAGAGATCTAACTCATTTTTCTGATAATTAATTTACATAATTGTTCATGGTTTTGTGTAAGGGTTCTTTCGTGGATGTGTATATCAATAAAAGTGTTTTGAGTATGAAATGGTTAATATTTTGCTTTAGTGGTATCAGGCTAGACATAGAGCGGTTCGTATTCAGGATTGTGATACTGAGTCTGCATGCCAAATTCAGACTGAACATTTATTTCTAGTAATTTTGATCAGCTACTACTGTATCGGATAGTACTGTATCAGCTGGTACTGATCAGACTACTGTTTAGCTTCATACTGATCAGCTAGAACTGAATCAAAATTGTGATATTTTGAAAACTGCATCTAGAGTGGCTGCTTTCACAAGCTTATATGACAGTTGTCGTTTTTTTCTAAGCTAGGCATCTAGGATATTGTGAAAAATTTCTTCACCAAAAGAGTTGTCAAGTGTTGGAACAGGCTGCCTAGGGAAGCGGTTGAGTTGCCATCCTTGGAGGCATTTAAAAGACGTGTAGATGTGGCACTTAGGGAGATGGTTTGGTGGTGGACTTGGCAGTGCTAGGTTAATGGTTGGACTCAGTAATCTTAAGGGACTTTTCCAGCCTAATTGATTCTATGGTTCTATCCTGGAAAATTTTTATAAGTAAAGCAGTTCATGAATTTGAAAACTTCTTAATTAAATTCTAACAACCAACTCATTACTATGTGTGTGAATATTCACAGTAACTTTTTTTTTACATTGTCACAAGGATTTGTTTGGATATACTTAAGACTAACATTAGTCCCTAGGTTCATTAGGGAAGTAAAATTAAAATGGAGAAATTGTTTCATTTGTTTCCTTAAACAAGGTGTTTTATCAAAACTGCACAAGGTGCTGTTCTGAGGGACCTGGGCAGATAGAGAGAAAGGCTGACAGGAACCTCATGAAGTTGAAAAGGGAAGTGGTATTCCCCACATCTGGGGAGGAACAACCTCTTGCATGCTGGGGGCTGACCAGCTGAAAAGCAGCCTGACAGAAAAGGCCCAAGAGATCATGGTGGACAAAAAGTTGACCATAAACCAGCAATGTGTTTTTGCAGCAAAGGAGGACAAGAGCTTCCTAAGCTGGGTGATCCTTCCCTTCTACTCATGTATCTGAAGTGCTGGGTCCAGTGGTGAGCTCCTCAGCACAAGAGAGTCATTGGGCATCGTAGAGTGAGGGCAGTGAAGGGGGCCGCAAAGATATTATGGAAACACATGCAAGAGTGGGAGACCTTATGCTACTAAAAAAAAAATAAATATGCTATTTCCTTAACACAGCAAGGAATTAGGGAAAAATTGGCAGTTTAATAATAGATTAGATTTCTTTTCAATAAAAAAAAAATAATTACAATATTCACAATGGAAAGCAAACCCAAAACTTCAAAGTGTTAATACAACTGTATGCAAACATGACAGAGGTAGGAGAGATAGATGACATCAAAACTGCAGTCTGCCCTTTCAAATTTACATATTCCAGTTTTATGCCATTTATAATAAGGCAAAGTACCAATGACTTAAGGCCTCTTGTCTTCCATGTATCAATTTCACTTCAAGTACTTTTCCACGTCTGTGAAAGTCTGAGGCCAGGAAACCTATTATTTATTTTGGCTGAAGGAATGATCCCTTTTCATAAATACACCTTTCAGTTATCTATATAATAAATACCTTTAAGTATGTGGGTGAAATCCTGCACAAATGAAATCAGTTAGAAAAATCGTATCCAAATTACATAGTGCAGGACTTCTGTGTTTATACTGTTGAAACACTCCATCAGAGTTCCAAATGCAGTAAGTAAATCATTGACACACATTAATTTGATACATTTAAAATAAAAGCTATAAAAGCTACCTAGATATCAGTTAAAAAAAGAACAAAACAATGAAAATTCAATGAAAAGAAATAGTGTAATGCACAGAATAGCTTTTTTTTCCTTGCTTGATGTTATTCTAATAGTGTAATAAAAATGTGTATTTTGTTATAAATAAGTATATAGTTTCCCACTGAATGACAGGAAAAGCAAACTTTTCGTTTCAAACAAAATTAATTTTCAGTCCTGAACTGCTTTTCATTAATACTTTCTGCATTATTTTTTTACTTCCCTGATTTTCTAATTAAGTTTTGGACAAAAGAAAGAGTAATAATAGTTAAAAATGGGTGTCAAAACCTGATCATTTTAGTCATATATCATTCTGTGGTAAAAGTTGCTTAAAATGAGTTGAAGCAGAGCTGTAAGGTTCTATTATTATGTTTGAATGTGCCAAGAAGTGTGACCAGCAGGTTGAGGGAGGTGATGCTCCTCCTTTTCTCTGCTCCTTTGAGACCCTGTCTCATTGTCTGGATGCTCACATAACTGATTTTTCTACTTTTGCCACACTGAGGAGTAGTAGGTATGTCAGTTCTACAAGAGATCACAGAATGAAAAGGAGATAAACCAACAGTAATACCTAATGATACAAGCAGCATTTTCTTCCTGTTCTACATCATCTGTTTTACTTCCTTGCATTTGAGATACAATAACTGTAACTGCCTTCAGTTACTCAATTTATTTCCCTTCCTGTTTCTGCCCTATAACATCCTTTTGGACCACTGACAGCAGAGAAACAACGTGTGGTGCTTGGAGCTTGGATCTCTTCCCTACACTGATAGAGGCATGCATTAGTTTTTTGGCTTTTGGAGAACAACCCAGACTGCCATGTATTAAGAAGATTTTACGGCTTGTGGATCAAGCTGCTGTTTCTGTTCCTTTATTGGGCAGACTTCTGTAGATAACCTGGCAAATGCTACTTTCTCATATATAGAGTGCCAGTATGAACATCAAATGATCGTGTAGCAAGCAAAAGTTTTGATATCTAAAGACATCTGTAAAATAGCACTTTGAACAGAACTATACTAAGGAAAGGTTTAAACTATCCATATATTAAAACCAAACCAAAACAAAAAACTTCCAGAAAGAGAAATCAGTATTTATTCTAGAAGTTTTATTTTTTAAGAAGATAGCTAATTTACTTGGCTGAAATGCTTATTAGTTTAATTCTACTCAAACTGTATTTTTAATTTTTTTCACTATTTTTACATTTTTCGTAACTATTTTTTTTTCCTTTTTTTTTGAGTGTTTTCCCTGTAAGGTCTCTATTTTGATGAAATAGTCTCGCCTTTATGTTTATTTTATTTTTGGTGAGGTATTTCATAATACAGAATTTCCATAAGTTTATTACCTTTGCTGTTACAACCCTGCTTTGGGAATATTGTTTTGCTTTGAGATATTAATATGGTTTGTATTCAGAAAATGTGGAAAAAAACCCCCAAACAATGTCAACCTCATTTTTGTGGTATTCCACCATAAAGTTTCTTGTACGTCTTCGTAGCTTTTTCCAGGAAGCAATGGTTGGAAGCAGCATTCCAGGAAGCAATGGTCAGAAGCAGCATTAGGCTACTTAGCACTATATGGTCTGCACATACAAGCCAGGTAGCTGCAAATGGTTGATTGTATTTTCAACAAACTAATTTGTTCTTAGATGAATATTCAAGTCTGCATCCAAGCCAGCCTTCTATTCTACAGAAGTTTTGTCCCAGCACCAGAGCAAATTAGCTAAACAGAACCACATCACACATAGCTGCTAACTGTGGTTCTTGTTTTTCACTTGACTGTGCTAAACAAATGGTTCTAGGGCCAAAGCTGCAAATAACGAAGAGAAATCATTAGGGTCATTAGGAATTGTTAGTGTACATCCGCAGGAAGAATTAGGACATTCATTTAAAAGTGTATAAAGGAAGTATTAGCATATATCTTTACAAGGATTTTCTTTATTTTAATTAATATTTCATTCTTCATTTATACACTTTTAGGTTTTTTTGGGTTTTCCTTTTTTTTTTTTTTTATTTCCCCCTCCTTTCTAATCAGGTTTTTTTTTTTCTTTTTCTCCTTCAAAAATTGACTGTTTTGCTCTGTTTGAGATGTAGAAAATTGGTGTTGTCCTCATAATTTTAAGGTTTTGATGCAGTCCATGACATTGGAAGTTTGCAGAGTGTTTCTATTACCAGTTTGATGGCTTTCTCATGTTCAGAATACTTTTCTGTACTTTTTTTCAGGTATTAAAATGTTTGGGGCATAGAAATAACGTATTTTGCTATCATTTTCCTTTAAGCCACTTCTAAAAAAGAAAACCAAGCTATCTGTGGTAGAAAACTAGTGTACCAGGTTACTAAAATACACTGAGCTAACCATTCGTATTTGTTCTAAAATACTACTTTTGACTTTCTTAACCTCTTTTTGCTATGCTTTATTTTCTTTTATTATGTTTTTTCTTTTGATTGAAGAGAAGGAGAGATTTTCTAAAGCATGTGAGAGGTGGGTGCCTTGCTCCCATTGATTTTTACCTGGGACTGGAAGTTTAAAAATCCCACATAGGTTGATCAAATAACTGAAAATCACTGACAAAGTCTTTCTTTGGCTGAACATGAATTAGAATGAGTATCTGATCTTCTTGGTTTTGATGCTCTGATTTGTGAGGGGACATCTTTCCATGTCATGTAGGTTTTTAAAAGGAAGATTTTTTTTTTTTTTAAATTAAATCTCAAAATGAAGTTTATAGAATATTAATATGACAGTATTGAGCATTATGCTGTATGATGGTAAAACTTGCCTGTTAAACACTAAGTAAGTCTCTTAGTGCTAAACTATTGAACTTTATCTTGAATCAGTTCTTGAACATGACTCTTCTGATAACTGATACTATTTCTAATTTATAGGCTACACTTTTTTTTGTTTGGGTCATACCAGAAATACTATTTTAACCTTGTTGGACACAGCCAGTAAGACAATGTAAAAATGGAATACGGGAGAAAAAGAAAAAAGAAAAAGAAAAAAAGCACTTCTGAGGGAGTTTTGCAGAAAAAAATTAATCACCACTGTTAAAGGATTACTGAAAAGGAGAGTGGCAGCCACCCACCCAGAAGCTTATCTGCCTTTGAAAAAAATTTAATTTAGGTGTTGATAGCTCTCTGTCATAGTTCCTGATTTTCCTGATGTTGCATCTTTCCACTGTCCCCTTTCTTCTGAACTGTTTTCACACATTTACTCTTCTGCTGATTCAGATGTGCTAAATCCCAAGTGAACTGTTTTGTATGGTTCTATTTGAAAGATGCCCAGAAGGGTGCCAAGGGATGAACAGCTACTTGAGGCAGTAAACGGATTATTGTTTTTAAAATGGTAAATTGGTAAGTTGGTTTCCTTTGAGATTTAGCCTTAGTTTATAATCACTTGAGCTGGGCCTTATGCTTATAACTCTGCTTAGCATTTGAATAAACCTTCTTCTTCCCTTGTGTTTACCCACTAGCCCCTTTGTTCTCCTTTCCAAAGTACTTATCAATAGCAATTAGCCTTCATTTTTCTAGGCTGGTTTATTGAATCCTTTCTGAAATATGGAATTTCTTTTTCTTACCTCAGTACCCTATCTGTACCTTTTCCATTTGGAATGCACTTTGCTTGCACATGGATAACTGAAATCTGTGTAAGTTCAAAGATGTAATATTGTCAAAACTGGATTTTTTTATATCAATAGGATTAGTTCTTCTCCAACTCTATGAGGAAAGCATATTCTTTCCAGAAACTTCTTTGCCTTTGAAACAGCTGTATTTCATTGGCTTTTTATAATAATTCCATGATTAATTAATATACATATATATATTTTTGCTAGATATAATAACCACCCTTTGTAGTAGTCTTTGAGCGCTTTACCTTGTACTTTTTACAGCTAAGACTTCTCTTACTTCTGTTATTCCAGTACTCTAGATCCAATTCTTTTAATGTGATATTCAGATCCTGCTCTACAATGGCAACATCTGACACCGTAATGGAAGGCAATCCCTTTTAGCTTTGTATTGTCATTTACAGATTTCCTTAGCTAATTCTTGTGAATGATTACAATTCTTAAAATCTCAAAGCTGATCCTGCAGGAATAATGTTATAAATTCCATATAGTTTTATAGTGGGGTTTTTTGTTTGGGTTTTTTTTTTTTTTCAGGTCAGGATAGTTTGTCCTGTATTTTGTAGTTTTTACAATAATCCCAGTTTGTTTTGATTTTAATCATTAATTTCCCATTTCATGCATACTTTATTGAAGAATACAGACCAGTGGTGTCTCAATACAAATATATTAGTTGCATCTTTTTCCTTATGTCTAAAAAAAAATTAAGTATTTTATCGAAGAAAGAATTCATTTAGCATAGTCCAATTCTGATGTCTCCATTGTAACTTACACTGTTTGCATTTTTCTTTTTGTCTTTGTTGATTACTTATTTCAAAGCTCAGCAGTAGTTAGCTGTGTTTATGTGTATACATACAGCACTTAAACAGCATGATAATGACATGATACTTATCCAAATAAGAATTTGGACTGACAATTACCTTAAGTAAAATCTTTTATTGATATTCAAGTTCTCCTGGCAGTGTTGTGATAATGGGTTTTATTATATTATCACAAATCAGGCATTCTTGGTATTGTTGCAAAAGGATATAGTGTAGTAATGTCTTTGCCTTTTGTTATCTACATACCTTTGTTAAATATTTTTCTGATACCAGATGTTACAAAGTTAGGCTCTCGATCAGTAGGGAATTCATGGCATGGCTTTAAAGAATGTATTTTAACTTCTTAACATGTAATTTCCAGCTGAATATAATCTATTGCCTAAATTCGTATCTGAGGGGTCCTACTGAATTCAGTGGGATTAAAATGTGCTTCATGTTAAATGTCTTTTTAAATGTATCACAGAATTATGCCTCTATCTGATACAACAGCTGGGATCCTGTGAATGATCTCTAGAATTTATTAATTTAAATCTAGTGCATGTAAAGATTAGTCTAACCTCTTCGTTTTTTATAATAGCATACACATGCAGTCTGAGGAGATTTTAATGTCTCATTTCAGTCATGACTAGGAAAAAAAGGGCCACCACTGTCCAGGTGTAGATAATAATGCTGTTCAGAAAATTAAATATTTATATGTATAAAAAGAAAAGATGGAATTATCTATTTGTTTTTATCTGGATTTTAATTTCGTAGAAATGAAACCAGTTTTAAGTCTCACTCATTCCTATAGTTATGCTTAGGTGTGGTGGGTTAACCTTGGCTGACTGCCAGGTACCCACCCAGCCGCTCTGCCACTCCCCATTCTCAGCAGGATAGGGATAGAAAAGAGGCTGAAAAAGCTTGTGGATCAAGTTAAGTGTAGGGAAATGGTTCACCAATTGCCCATTACCATCAGAAGCAAAACAGGCTTAACTTCGGCAAGATTAATTTATTGCCAATTTAAAATAGGATAGCACAGTGACAAAAAAAGACAAAACTAAACCCATCTTTCTCCCACACCCCCTTCTTCCCAGGCTCAACTTCACTCTTGGCTATTCTATGTCCTCCCCTCTGAGAAGCGCAGAGGGAGGATGGGGAATGGGGGTTGGAGTCAGTTTACAACACTTTGCCACTCCTTACACTTTTCCCCTTTGCCAGTGTGGGTCCCCCATGGGCTACAGCCCTTCAGGAACAGACTGCTCCAGCCTGGGTTCCTCACAGGCTTCAGTTCCTGCCAGAAAATATGCTTGTGGTTAAGCTCCTCTCCACAAGCTCCAGCTCCTGCCAGAAACCTACTTCTGCATGGGCTCTCCATGGGCCGCAGCATCTTTCACGGCATATCCACCTGCTGCCTCATGGGTACCTCCATAGACTGCAGTGTGCGTATCTACTGCATCGCAGTCCTTCATGGGCTGTGGGGGCACAGTCTGCCTCACCATGGTCTGCACCATGGGCTGCAGGGGGAATCTCTGCTCCAGTGCATGGAGCATCTCCTGCCCCTCCTTCTTCACTGACCTTGATGTCTGCAGAGCTGTTTCTTTCATGTGTTGTGACTCCTCTTACAGCTGTTGTGCAATATTTTTTGCCCTTTCTTAAATACATTGTCACAGAGACACCACCAGCATCCCTTACAGGCTCAGCAGTGTCCTGCGCTGGGTCTGTTGGAGGTGGCTGGACCTGGCTCTGTCTGACATAAGGGCTGCCCCTGGCTTCCTCTCTCAGAACAACGCCAAAACTACACACCACCACCACAAAAGAGAGAGAAACATACAGAGCTGCAATACCTGACTTTCTCTGTACTACAGGTGGCTCCAGCTTTCACGTGAGACAAAAAAATTGTTAAAGGCCTCTTTTTTTAAAAAAGTGTAAGAATGACAGACCTGCTGTCCTGCAAAAATTCATTCTGGACTTCCCTTACTTTTTTTGGCCTCAGCTGATTTTTCTGATTGTAAAATATTAAACAGTTACTATGCTTTGTAAATGGGAAGATGCACTTCGGTGGAGACTGAAATTACTGAAATTACAAATAGCACACAGCTATATGTACACATAGCAAAGCATATACCTGCACATTTTAATGTCAGTTTAGACCGAAAGAAATTTTATGTAACAAAAAACGGAGCTCATGGTATACTTAAAATGAGTTAAAAAATAATAGTTGCCTGAAATAGAAGAAATAGAGTGGAATGGAGAAAAAAGAAGTTGTTATTGAACATGTCCTTTCATTTTGAGGTCTTTGAAAAAATGAAGGATTTCTTAGGGATATTTTTTAATCTTTTGTTTGAAAAAAAAAGTAATGTGTATTGTTTCAAAAGGAAAATCAAGGCTGGTTGTAAAAAGTTAATTTCATTCACAGGGATTGCAACAAGGCCTGAATGCTAGAAGCTATAATAAAGAAAATCATATGAGAAAGAAGTTTACATTAGAAGTACCAAACAGAACATGGGACCCAATAAAACACACGTGTTTCCAAGAGATCATATAGTACGTAAAGGGGTTTAGTTATTTTGGGCTAACGGATTCTGAAACTTTTTAATATAAATTTTTTAATAGATATGTCAAATATTTTTTTAGAAGCAAAGATCTGTGAAGCCCTTTGTGTCAGGTTATTTGAAATGTTTAATTATAATAATTCTTATTTAAAAATTCTTGATTTTTAAAAATTTGTTAAAACTCAGACCTTTACCATTCTTCTCTAAAAATCTAATCTAGAGGGAAATTTATTATTCTTGTCAATGTGTCGTGGTTTGAGCCCAGCCGGTAACTCAGAACCACGCAGCCGCTCGCTCACTCCCCGCCTTCTTCCCCCCCCCGCTCCCGGAGGGATGGGGGGGAGAATCGGAAGAATGTAACTCCCACGGGTTGAGATAAGAGCAGTCCCGCAACTAAGGTATAATACAAAACCACTACTGCTACTACCAATGATAATAATGATTAGTGAAATAACAAGGGGAGAGGATACAATTGCTCACCACCTGCTGACTGATACCCAGCCCGACCCGAGCAGTGATCTGGGCCTTCCGGATATGTCCCCCCAGTTTATATACTGGGCATGACGTGCTGTGGTATGGAATACCCCTTTGGCCAGTTTGGGTCAGGTGTCCTGTCTGCTTCCTCCCGGCTTCCCCTCCTCCCTGGCAAAGCATGAGACTGAGAAAGTCCTTGGTTGGAATAAACATTACTTAACAACAACTAAAAACATCAGTGTTCTCAGCGTTGTTCCCAGGCTGAAAGTTAAAAAACACAGCACTGCACCAGCTACTGAGAAGGAGAAAAATGACTGCTATAGCTGAACCCAGGACACAATGTCATTCAATATTTGGGCAAATACTCCCTGTGTTGTTACCGTCTCCTCCAAGAGATTTTGGAAATCTTCCCCTTCATTTTTGCCTCTGTTTGTGTGTGTGTGTAAGTTTTCACCTTCTGAACAAAATTTTGCATTAAGCACTTACAAACATGCATAGCTTAAACCAGTCTCTGATTAGTATAAAAGAGACTTAATGCCATGTTCTGAGTCCTTCTGTCTTGTTTCAAGCTCATTACTACTGGTTATTCAGAGAAAGATTTCTAGATTAGAAGTTTAAATACTCCTTAATATCTGACTTATAGTTGACAAGAAATTAGAAAAGGTATTAAACAAAATATCCAAACAAACATATCCATGCTTACATTGTCCAAGTGAAAATTACAGTTTCCTTATTTTAATGTTTGTAATTTCAGGTTTTTGGGTACCACTGAGTCTTTTCAGGTAAAAATCCATCATGCAAGCCTTGTTACTCCTTTCTACATTAAAAAAAAACCCAAGAAAAAACCCAAAACCAAAACCCAAAAAACCCCACGACATTCAGGAGTAGTTTTTCTTTATATTTTTAAGACCCATTTACACAAATTATGAAGTATTTGAGCTGACGTTTTTATGGAGACTTTTTTTGTATTCATTTAGTGTCAAGGCCTTTCTGTATGTTTTTGTCAAGGAATATGTAGGAAGATACAGGTTATCAAACTCTCTGTTTCCATATCATTACAAGAATCTTCTTTTCCACTATCTACTAATTCCATATATTTCTATGTTTTTCTGTTGTCTTCACAGCTCTAGAAATGTTTTGCCGTTGTAAATTTCAGATATAGGTAGAACTTTTAAGTGCTCAGGCTGGTATCTTGCAAAGTGCTACAGAGGTTGTTTTGAAGCATTGGAAATAACTAATCAAAGTGTTCAGGAGTACCTACTCCTGAAGCTTTGCTTACACTACACGGAATTCTTTTTACTGATTCAGCAATATGTGTTTCTGGTGTCAAAAAAGTGGGTATTTATGGCAGTCTTAACATATGGACATTAATTGTCCACAGAGTACAGAAAAAATTCACAAAATGAGAACACGCATTGTGAATGGTTTGAATGAAGTTAGCATTCGTAAGGGCTCTTGAGCATAACTGCAGATCCTAACCCTTGGATCAAAACACAGTGTAAATACCACATATGGTTTAGAATGTGGACTTATGATTGGAAAGTTGCATATCTTATCCTCTAGAACAGATTTTTGTTTTAGATTTTTTTTTCCCCTCTGTTGTTAGAATTTTTGTCCTTCCTGTGGATATGGTTATTCTTCACCTGATTCTTTGGCATAATTCTATGAAGGCATATTTTTGCTTCATATTTCATACTGCTTTAGAGGAATGCAAAGTTGTAGCCAGCTCCAAATAATTTTGTTTCTGTTCCTGTGATTTTGGACAAGAATTTTGAAGTGTCAGGGGTGTCTTTTTGTCTCTTGGTGGTGAACAAGTATGAATTCTGATTCAGTGGTTGGAGTTTTTCTGAATTTTCTGCTCAACTTGGCAAAGATGGAAGCTAGACTGTGCTAGCTTCCTGATATTCCTGCACCAGAAATTTAAAAGAAAACCAGCTGGACTGTTTTCTGTGAATATTTAGATACAAATTAGCCACTCTTCCACACAGGAAACGTGAGTTATTCCTCAGCAATTGCTTTTGCAATGTTCTCTTTTGATTATCATGACAGATTTCTACTGTAAGCAGAGAGGCTTCTGGCTAAATGTTTGTTTAAGATGTCCAGCTCCTGTGATCACAAGCTTTATAAATAAAACTAAACTACTATTCTGAAGATATTTTTTATGTAAACCACAAAAAAAAAGTCTAAAAAAATTCTGAAAATTCTAGTCAGAGTCATGGGGAGCATTGGGAACATTTTGAATTTTATTTGCAATAAAATTGCAAGATAATGTGGCAATGAAGGTAAGTACTTCCATGATGAGCGAGAAACATTTTGTGACTGAGAAACCATATCAATGTTTAAAGTTCTCAGCCTTGTTGTAAATATACTTTAGGTCAGCTGAAATCAGTCACTCATTTAGTTATGTCAGCATTCATTAGATCCAGCAAAGAGGGGAGCGATGTTTGAAATTTGAACTGTAGTATTCTTCTGTAGAGTTGTCATGTTTCTACTCATGTGAACTGTTTCCCCCTTCTATATTAATATTTAAAAAAAAAAATAAAAAAATCTCTCCTCTGACCCTTCTCTAGGGCGCCTATTTTGCTATTTATTTAGGTGCATGCATGGATTTCTCAGCAGTAAGATTAAGGGATGATTACCACTCCTTGGTACATCTCTGTGCTCTTCCCAGGGTCCGAAATTAGAGTAGGTTCAATGAAAGATCCCTTTCTTTTAGTGAAGACTAAGGCTTGTCTGAAGTATTGATCCTGCTTGCAGTCTGAAGAGGAAAATACTGACTGGAGAGTCATCCATGACTTTTTTTTTGTTATCGCTTCATAGCATCAGCAGAAAGCCATGTTTTGTTGTGGCGAATTAATTGATAAGTCTGGTGAGTTTTCCAACAGGCAGTGTTAAGGGTGGTGAAATGATCAAGTTGCCAGTACTTTGAGTTATGGGATGGAAGAGGCTAATAAGCCTTGAACCTTAGCAGGAGGTATTGGGGTGATACATAGCGGAACCTGAGTGGTGGGGGAGGAGATGGAGACCATCAGGTTACCTCCGTGTTGCTCAAGAGACCCCCTAAATGGATCACTGGACTGAGACACAGTGTGTCTGGACCAACAGTCTTTGTGCTAACAGTGCCTTAAGCATAATGTGCGGAACTCTGTAGGAAGTACAGAGCAAGTTTTTATTGGATTGTGTACCAAGAGGGCACAAAGATAACACTTATTCTGGGTCCAGTGATGACTGTGTGTACTGTTTGAGTTACATTTAAAAAAACTAACATCCCCAGAACAGCTGTCCTGTGCTACTTAAAATGGAATTGCTATGAAGACTGTATTTTTGAAGGGGAACATGAAGCTTCATTATTCTTTTGATGACTGCGAGTAAACATATAAAATAAACATGTTTTATCACTGTATCAATTCCATTATATGTTGAAAGTTGATGTGAGAATATAGATAATTAAAAGCCTCATTTGCTCATCCTAGGAAGAAGTGAGCAGGTTTTGTGTTTTTTTTTCTGGAGAAATCTTGTCCGTTTGCATTATCTTCCATTTTTACTGGCTGTGGTGTTATATTTGCAGGTGATAATGAAGGCAGAGTGACATAAAACAAAATTGCTGACCGGAATAACTAAGCATTGCAGCAGTACTGATAAAGCACTCTTCATGTATGAATATGTAGAGAATTAATTGTTTGAAAACAAGGTTCAGTCTTCCCTGAGTAGGCCTGTTGTTAGCTACATAGCAAGAAAAACTTGTAGCAGTATGAGAGTAAAAAAATTTCAATTCACTAGTAACTAAATTATTTTTTTTTAAATGACTCTATATACATACATATATATTTCTGCTAGATTAGGTTCTTTTTGTACCTTTGCTGCTTTAAATGGGTGCCTTTTTCTGACTTCTTTTATTGAGAACAGTGGTAGTGAAGTTGGACTTGTGTATTTTCCTCTGTTGGTGTATGAGTAAGAGAAGAGTGGGAAAGAGAGCTTGGAGGTACTTGTAGGTTTGCCTATAAAGGTTGGGGGATTTGTGAGGAGGGGCTTTTTTTTTTTTAATCAAGCTCCGCTTGCATATCTCTTGGCTTTTTTTTTAATAAGAAGCCTGACAAAGACATACAGAAGTTGTTAAGGAATAAACCATTATTTGACTTCTTACTACAGAAAGCAGTGGCTTTTCTATTAGAAATTACATCAAAAGTTACCAAGGCCTATTTAGTCATGAATGGCAATAGTGAGCTTTAATTAGAAAAATAGAGATAGGGATTATGGGTAAAAATTACAAAATCCCCCTTTTAGCTAAGTGTGTAACTTTCGATGACTCCAGTAAGTTCAACAGTGCAATTATTTTTAACAGACATCTTTCAAAAATGGTGCATTGGAATTTAAGTCTAAGACTTTGCAAGGATTTTTACTGTGTTACTAAACTCTATTTAATTCATAATTACTGTTGTGCCTCTTGAATTCTGAACAGTCTGTGGTATTCTTAACAGAATCACAGCTAAATCGTACCAACTGTGGACAATGATTAATGCAGTGAGCAAGGAAAGCACAGCATGCATGAAAGGAGAACATACCAAGGACAAAGGCAGACGTAACGATGATTGTAATGAAGCTGGAATCCCATGAGGGGTAGCATCATAATGTTACTTTTTCTCTCTTTTTTTTTTTTTTTTAATTTGGTATTTGCCAGGACTACTTATTTCCAAAATTATGTTAATTATTCTCAGGTGGGTGAACTAATTTATTTAAACAGGCAGTGCATTTCATAGCAGACAAAGGTTTAAATGTAGCAATAGGTTCCTGCTTTTAAAGCAATGCATGTGTCTGCCTTTACTGACATACAGCATTCATATGTAATAGTGCTTCTGCTGGGCTTAGAAACTTTTCATTAAAATCAAGTTTTGATCATATTTTCTATGGTGTTGAATTCTGATGGGGTTTTGAATTTGTCTCATCCTTAATTGATCCTGATAGTTTTAAAGTAAAATACAAATCAAGTAAGTGTTATGTCCAGAAAAAAGTTAAGGCTTGATCACAGAACTGGTGACAGTTCATTGCTGTTACCAGGCAGCAATAAAATACTGTTATGAGTCAGCATGAGTAAACATGTTAACAGCAATTGTAATATTCTGTGTAAAATAATGACAGCGTTTGTTTTCTGAATAGAACTTACAGCTGTGGCTATTCGCAGCAGAAATGCACAGTAGCAAGAAGTCACTGTGTGTTTCTGTTAGAATAATCCTCACTCTGCCTTTATTTTGAGGAAATTTATTATAAATTGCTATCTCTTCTATCCGTTGGTGGAAAATGTGAAAATAAAAAAACAAAACAAAACAAAGCAAAACAAAAAACCCCCTTCAAAACCCCTAAGAAAACCCGCTAGTGATAGGAATGGGAAGAATCAGAACATCCTACAGGAAAAAAAAGGTGAAGATACTGCATTAAAATGTTGCACCATAATGAAGGTAGTTAATGTGTTTTTAGTTGAAACACAATTAATTTAGTTGTATTGGAATTGGAGACACCTAGAAATATATTTGGCACAGTAAGCATATTTCATCTTCTGAAATTAAGTCAAGCTTGACTTTCTTACTACATTTTATCATAAATCAAATTTACTTGCTAGTGGTAAGATTCACTGTGGAACACTGTGCTGGAGTCTTTAGATAATCTGTCTGCACCTTCACTTTCCGCACAGTCATATTCAGTATGAGAAAACCTGCACAGCTGCAAACAGTGGTGGAACATGCATATTCTTTAATGTGTTGTTTGGCTAAAAATTTGATGACACATAGACATAACAATTTTATTGCCATAGTACCCACTCCGAATCATCTTTTGAAAGGAAATTGTTACTACTTTCATTTCAGCTCATGTAAGCTTACATCAAACTTCACAAAGTAATTTTTGTTTAAGACCATTAAGCAATAATGTTTTGTTCCTGAAGCCTACAAGCATAGAAAATTAGTTTTGCCTGTGTGTTCTTTATCAGATCATGACCACTGCTGCTGTTAGTATGTTATGGTGGGGTTAATAATCCTTCTGACTGAAATTTGTTATTTCAAGCTTACATTATTTCAGTGCCTCAAGAAGATGTTCTGCAAAAATTGATTCTTGTTGCATTTTAGTTCTTCAACTTTGGTTGTGTAGGTGTCAGAAATGGCTAATGAAGATAGTTGGTTTCTTCAGCGTAATAAATTATATTAAGGCACATACGAAAACGATCCACTGATTTTATACATGTAACGTTCAGCAGCAGTGAGGCATTTATAATGTTAATTTCCTCCTTGTGTGGCTGGATTTGAGTTTATCATCTAAGTACAGTCATTTTCTGTGCATACCAGTGGTTGTGTGCCCCAGTGTGTTTCAGACTTGTTATTCTCTGTCTTGATTTTATAATCCAGACATATGTATATGGGAATGTCTATAGAAACTTTGTAAGTTAACTCTATTTCACTTGCAGTGTTTCCTCACGTATGATTTTTATTTTTATTTTTCATTAAATACTGATGCATTTCTAAAGTGCAAAACTGTGCACAGTGGCCCACAAAAGGAAAGAAAAAAAGAAAGTCTTGTATCTGTTTCATCTAGGCACTTACATATCTGCAGTGAGAATTATTTTGGTTTATTACTAGGTGGAAGTAGCAGTGGAGTATATGTCCAAGGATGATGGTGAATTTAAAATACAGCTAAAGTTGAGCAGCATTGCATCCCTCTGTAATAGAAACATCTCTCCGTTTAGAATATGGTTTGTAATAGGTCTGATGTATAGAAATAAAATGGAGAATGAAATAAGAAACAACACTGTGGTGTACATTCTGAACTAGGTCTTTTCCTTCTTCAAAGTGGGTAGCGTTTTCTCATCTTTAAATGTACTGCCATTGTGAGGTGGCCTGAGGGAGCCAAACCTTTTATGTGTTTTAATAAGCTAAGTGCTATGTTAAAAGAACTGTTAATGGATTTTTTCTAGTTCTAATTTGATACTAGGAAATATTGACACTAAATCATAGCTTTTAGCTTATAGGCTCATTACAAGTTTGGTTTCACAATTAGAGGGGTGGTATAGAGCTTAGCATCACGATGGTAGTTGTAGGATCTACATTTTTACTAATGTCTGCATAGCATTTCATCACATTTTAAAACACACAGGCTTAACCTTGAAACACGCAGCAGACTGTCATTCTCCTGTGAAGTAGTGAGCTCTGCAGCTCTGAGTGAATGCAGATGAATACAGACTTGATTGAACTACCCTTATACATACTAGCATTGGTAATGTTTTATATCAAAACCATGTATTTCACATGACTTATTTTTGCCATAGTTACTGGAAATACTAAAAATTCTTGATAGTACCATGTGGTATTTATACTTCAGTGTGTATCAGCTTCTGTTGGTCTTGTTTTAAAGAAAATACTTACATATTTGTGAATATTGTGCACATGAACACTTATTCAAATGGGTATTCTTGTAAAGATACAACCAAACAGGTGCTGACAGAAAAGAGAATAGTTAATGTGCAATCCATATGAAATAGGGCTAGAGGTTTTCTAATTATTGTTGCTATTCATAAGGGGAATGTTTTCGGTCTTTTCATAGGAGGTGATGTGAAAAACATAGGTATTGGATTTCACTTTAGGTTGTTTTAGAATAAAAGAAAAGTTAAGAAAAAAATCTATATTATTACCATTACGCAGCTTTTAAAAACAAAAAGTTATTGCAATCAAGGAAACAAAGACTGGTGCACATAAGGCTTTCTGTACTATTTTTCTTGTTCTGTGAAAATTCCTTTCTTATATTTCTTAAAAAAAAAGTGAAATATGGGCCTTTTTTAAAATTAACTGAATTTGAATAGAAAGATTACACAAATTTGCCACTTCTTTTGAAAAGAAATATTCCTAATAAATATATTAATTTCTACAGAAAAAAATTCAAGCAGTGTAAACTGTGATCAGTAGAATTTCCTTGGTAGTCACAGAAATTGCATTTGAATCTAAGGATCTAGAAGCTCTTTACATTTGGATAAACTTTGAAAGAAATAAAATAAAATTACTAGTAACAGTGCCCCTAATATAACACAGTAGTTCACCTGAGAAATAATATTTTAATAAGGATTGTTTCTTAATTTTTTTTTAGTTGAATTTATAAAGCTGTTGAAGTTTGTGATAAGTACTGTCTTTTAAGTACATTTTTGAGCCTGCAGTAAGATCAACCTTGTAAACATAATACAGACTTTCTGGACAGCATTAGAATCAATGTTAGTGTAAAGAATTGAACTGAAAAGAAAAGATCAGGTTACAAAACTCTCAGGAAAGTGTCCTGCAAAGAAAAATAAAACAACCCAAAACCCCACAAATATCTCTGAAATTTAGATTTTTTGAATTGACAATGCTGAAGACCCATAATACTAGATCCTTTTTTATGGAATTAGTGTGCTACTCAGATTAGTTTTTGCTGTAATTATGGATTTGGTGATAGATGATGAAAAGTTTAAGGAAAAGTCAGTTACATAAACTACTTCAATCACATTGAGCTTAATTATAGGGTACCCGTTCTAATAAAATTATTTTTCAAGCTTCATTTTGAGGACCTCACTAGAATCAAAAAACATGCAAGTAACTTCATAACAGAAGAATTACTTCAAAGGTTTTATAACGTTTCATTTAGTATCTGTGTGAAATTATGAAAACTGAAATGAGAAGGAAAATGCACTACAAATTTGTTTCCTTTGGAGACTCTAAGAAGAAAGTGATTCTGGTGAAAGCAGTTGAAAGCCTAGCTAGAAATATGGAATGTTTTACTTTGTATACCTACGCAAAGCTTCTTTTGGACTTCTATAAAGGTTGTACCTGCTTGCTAGGAGGAAGGTTATTTCGTAGAATCGTAGAATTGTTTGATTTGGAAAGGACTTTAAGATTAATCTAGTTCCAACCCCTCTGCCATGGGCAGGGACACCTTCCACTAGACCAGTTTACTCAACGCTCTGTCCAGCCTGGCCTTGAACACTGCCAGGGATGGAGCATTCACAACTTTCTTGGGCAGCCTATTCCAGTGCCTCACAACTCTCACAGAAGAGAATTTCTTCTTTATATCTAACTTAAATTTCCCCCTTATAAGTTTAAACCCTCTTGTCCTGTCACTATAGTCCCTGATGAAGAATCCTTCTCCAACATCCTTGTAGGCCCTCTTCAGATACTGGAAGGCTGCTATGAGATCTCCATGCTATGAGGTCTCCATGCAGCCTTCTCTTCTCCAGCCCAGGTTTTCTTAGCCTGTCTTTGTGTAGGAGGTGCTCCAGCCCCCTGATCGTCCTTGTGGCCCTCCTCTGTACTTAGTCCAACAGCTCCATGTTCTTATGCTGAGAACACTATTTCAAACAGTGTTTAATTTACGTGTACTTTTTTGTCATTGTTTCTAATTTGTAAATAACTTAATTGGGCTGAAATTATTTCTAATATCTGTAGCTGGTTGTGGTTATTACAAACTATGCTACGTTTAGCTTTTTGGAAGTAAATTTTTCCCATGTGGAAAAAAAAAGTGACATATGTATGAAAATGCTAACTGATAATTTGTGAATGGGCTACTCTTTAATCAGCTGGAAAATATAAATAGATATGTTCTGTGAGTTACTTCCTAGGCTTCATTTTAAGGAGTAAGTACTCCTACTAGAATTAGTCAAAATGTAGTTCGTAATTGGCTGCGCTCTCAGCTACAAAATATGTGTGTAATGCCTTAGTGGGGAGTATACTCAACCATTGCTTCAGTTATTTACTAAAGTAATGATCAAGAGATCTGTGAAGACTTGAGAGTTTTTTAAGTAACTTGAAGCTAAAGCCCAGGTGATTGCATTGCCTTCCACTGTTGAGGTAGTGTCAGCGTGATCCTTCTTCATTCTTTCTGATCATGTCACCTATTCTTTTTGTGGCAGAAGTAAGATAATGCAACATAGCATATTACTGAAAGCCAGCTAAAATACAGCTACACAAGACTTCTGTGTCTAACATCTATCATTTTCTTGAAATTATGAAGAGGTATGTAAGACTTCTTATCTTGCTAATTCTGTTTTATACCATAAAGTTTGTGCTCTTGCTGGAGCTGAATGGGAGAATGCTGTTTGCTGTGCAGACGGCAAAGGCATGCAGGCTCTTGGCCATACAGCGGTTGAAGCTTAAAATAAATAACTCAGCATAGTATTTCATTTTTATTTATGAGGTGGACCTAGTTGACCCAGATGTATTTAAAAAATGAAAACCATCAGGCCTTCATTCTCTGCTGTGTATGTGAATTAGAAAGATGCCCATTGCTGTTGTCTTGCATCATATTCTAATATATGACAGTAAACCAGCGTAGCTGTTAAAATCTCAGTTAAACACCATACTACTACTGTATTAATAGTAAAGAAAAAAGAGAAAGCTTGTCACCTGTAACTTCATCTAATGTATTCTCACCACTAAAGCTTAAAATTAGTGGAATATGAGTTGATAAAAGTGTAATAATTGATGAATAGAACATGTGGTGAAAGCAGTTTGTCTGGCTTAACTAGCTAGACACATAACTGATATCTCTGTTGTTTATAGTCTCAAAGATGCAAAGGATACCGAAAACTTTCCTTTCTGTGTTTTTAATTATGTCATAGCTTTAAGTAGAGCTCAATTATGGCTTTGAGACAATAGAAGGGAAAAGGTGATATTTACAAAAAAAAAAAAAGGTATATATGCCAGTTTATAGACATGATTATGCCAGAAAGTGTATTTTTGGACACTACAGTATGAGATAAGAACTGCTAACAGTGGAATGAATTTGAAAATAAATAATAGATAAAATAGTTCCAAAATGAAAACAGTTTTTAATTACAGTTTCATATAAAAAATAAAAAAAAGACCCTAAAGAAATGCATTGTAATTGTGGAGAGGTAGATGGACTAGCTAATAGTATGATATGGGAGTGGGAAGAAGATTATAGCAGAATGTACATGGTTTAGAAACAAGACAAAATGAGACTCAAGAGCTAGGGATGTTTTGTGATGAAAATTATGTGCCACAGGAAAAGGTCTAGGCAGAAGTGAGGAGAGATACAAGGCAAGAACTGAAGCTAAAGTTGGCTCTAGATAATGAGGAAGTGCCAAAAGAAAGAGTTGGTTTAGGCTTTGGGAGGGCTCCAAGTTCAGGACTGTTTAAGAGATACAGCTTTGGTAGAGATAGTAAAGTAAGAACAGAAGCCAGGGGAGGAGAAACTGAAGGGAGAAGTGATAAGAACTTTGTTCTGCATAGACTGAAAATTAATCCAGGTTTTATGGGATCAACGATTCCTTTGCCTTATAATAAATATGTGGCTGGAAGAATGGTTGGCTGTCTTCTGTTGTCAGTCAGTCACCCCAACTTAAGTGACTACAGTTTGCATTTCACTTGCTGCTGCTTCTGCACATCAGCAAAAGTGTGTGAATGACTTGGAATGAGTAGAAATATATATTATACTGTAGGATTCCTTATTTTTATAGAAAAAAACCACCCAACTTTGTGAAGATTTCTATGTTTGCACTTACTGTGAAATGCTAGAATCAAACATATTGTTGTAACTTTATATTTTTCTTTATGCATGTGTGATGATTTAACCACACTGACCTTTTTTCCCTGGAAGGTTGCCAGGCTTCAGGCTTTTTTGTAGCCCAGGATCTTTTCTATAAGCCCTTTGCATCTTCCATCCTTTATGGAAATTGTACAGTGAACAAACTGGGGAATTGCAGAAAGTGAAAGCACCTCTTTCAAAATTCCAGATAATAAATGTTTTATTACATACAAAAATACATATTTAAAGATATGTTTATTTCAAAAGGAGAAATAAAAGTCTCAACTGCTGTAGGATATCAACCACAGTTTTAATTTAGTGGCTACATTGGGTTGTTTATTCCACTGGCAAGAAGAATCTGGAATGATTCAAACCTAGAATTGACAGGGTGGCCGATACATACAATATAAGTGTTGTGAGTATGTAAGAGAAACTTTGGAGCAGATAAAAATATGTATTAAAAGTGCATCTATCAATATTTCAAATTGTGGTATGAGATTGACCTTTTTTGGTATTTTGCCACCTGATTATGATGTTGTATTTCCTGAACTGAAACAAGACATTAAATCCGTGTTACACTGAGTAGGCAAAAACGAAAGTAAGGAGTAGTTCTGGACTACAATGTGTGATTGGAGTCAGCCTCTTAATTCAGGAAGTATTTTGGGTTAGTGGTTACATTTTGACGACATATGGTGTATTTACTGTAAGCTCTTTATTTCTCACTCAGCTGGAATGTGCTTTTTTCGCAGTAAGTAAGATCACTGGTTACTGTTTGATATAATTTCTGTAATTTTAAAATCTGTGAGTCAGCTGCACAGAGTTTCTTGTGAAACGAGCTGACGAACATTCTCCTGTGATGTCTCTGGTGATTCCAAACCTGGAGTGCAGAGATAGTGACTTCTTATGTGTTTTCATTCTGGAGACTCTTACAGGTTTGTGTAAATCGGCATTGAAGGCTATTAAAAAAGATAAGAAATTTAGTTTTCCATAGTTATCCACAAATATACTTAATAATCTTCCCTTCAGTCGTCTTTTGCTCTGTTAAAAACTCAACAATTGTGAGAAAGGTAGTAGACTTGATTTTAGTGCCATTCTTGCTGAATAAAACTCTCTCATATTTTCCATGTATTGTGTTAAGCCTGGCTGTAGCCAGCTGTCATGCCTTATCTTATACTTAGGCTATAAACATTTTAGGGGGGAAAGATTAAGATAGTGAACACTCTTGTAGGAAGATTATCTTCTCTGGTTTTGTTTGCTATAGCAAAGTCAGATCCTGTTTTAGGAAGGTGCTAAATGCTCTACAGATGCTAAATAATGCTGATAAATGGATATATGACAATTAAAAAATGAGATCTCTTAGAAATATAGCTGAAGTATAGTGAAAGAACGAATTAAAGTTTCTGTAATATTTCCTTCTTAGCTTTCTCTTTTGGCGTCAACTTTGTGATTATTATTTTCTAGTTCATTATTATATTCTTAATACTGGGCTAGTAAATCAGGGACCAAAGAGTTACTCCTACCCTAGGAAGTTTCATTTCATATATGTGTAAGTGTGCGAAAGTGGTTGGATCTTCAAGTAAGTTTGCTGTGGAAAAGTGCCTTGCTTTCTAATGTAATTTTCTTTGTGTTGAATTTGAGATTTCTTGCAGTCATACAGTCTTTCTAAAATACCTTTTTACCTGAATGTGGAGCTTTCTTTGATTCTTCAGCTAGAATTCGTTGGAGTACAAGATTTGATGAACTAACTCCCTCAGTTCTAGAAGGTTATTGCTTATTGCAACATTGCACTAAGTATCTGTTCTAATTTTTGTTTAATTTTAACTGCTTGTTTAATTTTAACTCTTGTTTAATTCTAACTGCTGCATTAAACAAATTCTGAATTGTAATGCACTTAAATAACAGTGTAAAAGTACCTGAGTGTGAGGCTGGAACTTAGACCTCCAAACTCGAAAAGTATTGTGGCTCATGACAGTGCTGTAAAACATGAATACTTTTTAATTTTAGACCTTACAAGTCTTTGATTAGATTAGAGGATCATAGTAGTAGTATCATTGTAAAAAGAAAAACTCTCTTTTTAATGAAATGATTTAGAAATATTCTGTTAATACCTCTTCTGTAAAGGAATAATTCTTTGTTTTCATTTTATGGCTGGGATTCTATGACAGGACAACCGTAGGGCTTTGTGAAAGGAAACTGTTAATTCTACTTTAATTACAGGCATTCTTCCCTCCCACTCCTTTAGTTTCTGTGGTTATTACGGATTTATTTCTATGGTTTCTTGCCGTAGCATTTTCTTTCCTGACTGTGCTGGTACTTATAATTGTAGAGCTGAGCTTTCAGTTTACTCTGAAACAGTTAAAAATAACATACAATTCAACTGCTTCTTGAATTTGTAATTGGCCTTTTCCCTATGTTTGCAACTGGTACTCTTTCATGCAATCTCATGAGTGAAAATAATAATCTTAGTGTTTTGAGATATCTTGTTAGTCTTTGGTTTTTCCTTTTCCATGATCAGAAATGTGAATGTTCTTTTTCATTTTGTAACTGACAATACACAAACACAAGCTGCATTGTGTGAAAAGAGATGATGTGGACTTAACACAGTTCCAGTACAAATTAAAATACAACTGTAAATAAACATGAAAATAAATAGATAATTCAACATTGGCCTCCATAACAAACCTGAAAGCAGAACGTAATTTATTCAAAGCTACTTTTAATCTGGTATTTCATATTTTTATCTGTGACATAGAATCATAGAATCATAGAATAGTTAGGGTTGGAAAGGACCTTAAGATCATCTAGTTCCAACCCCCCTGCCATGGGCAGGGACACCTCATGCTAGACCATGTCACCCGAGACTCCGTCCAACCTGGCCTTGGACCATCTCATCATCATCTTCCATGCTAGCTCCTTTCTTTGCAGTGCTACACTAGAAAGGGTCTTGAGGACAAAAATTATGCAAATCTCTATATGTTTTTAAGATAAAAACATTTGTACATAATATTTACATTGTGGTTTCTTCTGTGCCATGGTATTAAGATAAAAATGGAAGAATCTGAATGTCCACATCCCAAAATACACTATTTGTATTATTTTTTTCTGCTGTTCTACATAAATGGAAATAAACCACTAATACTAAGTGCACTGACTACATATGCTAATAGTGCTAAATGCATTGTTATGCATTTGGTGGGAGGGGAGAGACTTAAAAAAACCAAAATGGTTGTGCAGTAATAATTAGAAGAAAATGATTTTGCTATGTACTTAGCACACTTGATTGTAATAGAACGCTTTGAATTAATACAACACACTTGTACATTTTTTGACAGTAATAACTATGATGTATCTTATCACATAATTAACTTCCATAACCAACTAAGAAGTCTGCTAAGCAGTAGTAACAAAATTACAGTAAATTGTTTGGACTTTGTAGCCTAAAGAAAAAACAGTCCTCTTATTAAAGCTTCAAAACCTGATTCCCCTCCATCATTCTTTACCCTTTATTAGCCTTATTTCAATGGAATTTTTCTTGATTTTTGCCAAGATTACTGGGAAGCAAGTCAGACCCTCAGACCTTCAAGATTGATGGTATTGGTTAATAAAGAAACTAACACCCACTGCCAAAGTAGGGTGGATACTTACAAGCATCTTGAAACACAGAGGCATGATGAGGTGTTACAAAGTATTACACTCAGTACATATGGAGATTTCTAATGTAAGGACAAATAGATACATGCTTGGCATCACTTCACAGGGAATACTCTCACTGCAGGCCATGAGGATTTCCACTTCAGTGCAAATTTTTCATGCTCTAGGATCAGACCTACATTTACTGACTTCATAAAAACATAATGATACATTTCCTTTCGTTGCTGAAAACGAGCTCTGCCCTCTCTCCTGTATCGTACTATCCAAAAAAGCTGAACTCAGTAAACAATGCTGGTGTTCGACATTTTTATACCTCTTTTCCTCTCATAATGATTTCATTGTGAATATACATCTAGAAATTAATTATAAATTGAGAGTAATTAAGACTAATTAAGCCACTAAGACTAATTAAATAAGTAGAAAGATTAGCATAAATAGGTATATTTTTTCTACTTACTGAAATGCACATACTTCCGGAATAAAAGAAATGCTGTGCTCTTAGTTGCTGAGCAAAACCAATATACAGTCTCAAATTTTAGTAAATTAATTTTTAAGTGTTGTTGAAGCAACTTTCTGTCACAAACTTAAACTTTTTTGACTTTTCATCTGCAAGACTTGAGCTGAGCACAATATTAATCAGTTCATTTGAAAGAAAGGTTTCTTTCTTCTCATAGGAAGCTGGGTAAAGACTTAAAGAGAAAAACTTTCATTACTCCCATTCATTTATTAATTTTTTGTACAGTGTAGTGTGAGTAGCTGTCACCCAGACCAATTACTTCACAGCCTATAGAATGTATTCTGTATTCACTCTTCTTGTGGGTGATGGTAACTGCTAGCTAACAGCTACACTTGCTTGGTATGCTAAGACTTCGCTGGAGCAAAAGTATGAGTAGTACCAGGTTATAGCTATTCACTCAACTTCAAGGCAGTCAGCGCTAATTCAGTGCATAATGAAGTAAGCTTGCAAACTTACGTTATTCTTGGAAGCTATGTAATTAATACCTGATCACAGTGCTGTAAATATGTGCTGCTTGCCGCTCAGCCTGAGTAAAAGTAATGGTCCAGATCTTCAACTTCTGTAAATTTGAGCAGCATCACTAAAGTTAACTGAGTTGTGATCAGCTTACAATAGTAATTAGCTAGCTTATATAAGACAATACCTTACCTGTATATAGTATTCGTAGGGAAAATATTTTGCATAATTACAGACGTATCAAATGTAAAACCTCTTGAATTAAACATAACATCAACTGATGATGGAGGTGATTTTCTAAGGAAATGGAACAAAATTATTCTCAAAACAGTCCAGTCTTCAAAGATTGCCTAACAGGAATGATCTTTTACAGAAACTTAGTTGCATCAGATATCTAGTTGCAGCTCTAGTCAAGTTATCTCTGCTTGTAAGATGTTTTAATGTGCATTAGTGTTCTTGGTGCTGTGTCTTCCACAACATTAATTTTGTGAGCATAATCGTAGAAGTTTTCAGATAATTCTGTAGGTGTTTGTCCTGAAAAGCAGTACTAGTACTGGAGTCATTCACAATCACAGAAAATCTAGCAAGATGGGCAAAAGGCTTGCCCCATTTAGGAACGTTACTGGTTTCTGTGGCACCAGGATTTCACCTGTTCCCATCTACAGAAAAAATTACATCTTAGTCTGTGGCCCACAGTGTTGTAAGAATCTAATAGCTTCACTCTTCGAAAACAATCAAAACCAGAAACACAGATCCATACCATGTTTAATCAGCTTCATGAAATAGCCAGGGTTGAATTTCTTTCATTACTCCCTGTATCACGTTTTTGGTATCAGTCACTCAAGCACTCAGTTCTGTTGTGTTCTTTTTACACGTTCATCTGATCTTGGGAGAAAGATAGCTGCTCTTAGAAGTAAATGTCTGGATATTGTACGTAACTGTATGAATTTTTTATCTGTTCTTCATTGCTCATTCACATGAAACTGTGCACACCTGCGTGACTTTCATTGCCTTTTTATTTCTTTCGTAAAAGAGGTTAATTTAGTCAGTCCTGGAAGGTCACAGTGAAGCAGTATGTGGAGAAGAGCATGAATATTTTCAAGTAACAGTGTTGCAGACACTTGGCTCTGGCTCCACAGTGCAAGATCCATATTTATTCCATTTGCAGTGTTTGGCAATTAAAATTATTTGGTCATAGCCATTCCACCTTCGAACAGTGTGATGCTTTAGTCATTGCACTAACTTCATACTCCTTTGCTGTGGTGCAGAGGAATCACCTGTAAACAAGATAAGAAAGAAACTGAGAGTATGGTGGAAACATTCACTGGAACATGATCAGAAAGCTTAAGAAATAAGCCCTGACTTCCATCAGAAAGGACTTAGATTCTCAGATGTGGGAGAAGAGGGGAGGCTCAAGATGGGAATCAGATAAAGAATTCAGTTCCACATAGCATAAAGAGAAAACATGCTGGTGGATTGTGAAAGAAATTTTACATTCAACTGTTACAGGAAATTTGAACTTGGAGGTTACCAACATGGAAGGAAAGATTTACACACATATATAAAATCTTGTTTTTTGATAGTGACAAGGCAAAAATGTCTTTGTAATGGGTTGCAGAATCAAGTCAGTTCTGCGTATGTAATGTAGTGTGGATTGGTATGTGTCCTGGGTTCAGGGAGGGGGGGAAGCCAGGAGGAAGCGGAGATAGGACACCTGGCCCAAATTAGCCAAAGGGGTATTCCATACCACAGCACGTCATGCCCAGTATATAAACTGGGGGGAGTTACTTGGGAGGCCCAGATCTCTGCTCGGGTCGGACTGAGTGTCAGTCAGCAGGTGGTAAGCAATTGTATTCTCTTCCCTTGTTATTTCCCTTATCATTATTAATATTGGTGGTAGCAGTAGTAGTTCTGTATTATATCTTAGTTACTGGACTGTTCGTATCTCAACCCGTGGGAGTTACATTCTTTCGATTCTCCCCCCCATCCCTCTGGGAGCTGGGGCAGGAAGAAGGGGGGAAGTGAGTGAGCGGCTGCGTGGTTCTGAGTTACCAGCTGGACTTAAACCACGACAGTATGTTTTTTTTGTGAGAAATGATAAGGAAGGTAAAAAGCTTAGCATATCAATACTTTTTGTCAGTTCTGACATTGCTGTTCTTAATTGTGGCTATATAGATGTGCTCTGGCTACGTTTATCACTGGGCAGACAGGGTAGCCTCATTGATTATGTGAGTCCCCATCCCTCTGCGAGGTCCGTGTAGTTACTTTGGTACCTGCTTGGGGGATCTGTGGCTAATGGTTAACTGTGCTGCCTTACCTAAATTAGAACTGACTAGAACATGTGTATGTGACTGTAATTACAGGAGTGACTGCAGTATGGGTAAACTCAAAGGTGAGGGATGCCTTTAACACTTTCTGCAGTGTTGGTATTTTTTTTTCTGTGCTATAAATATGCACACACGTAGGTTAGCCTTATGTACTCAGAAACAAAAACATTCTTTAGTTTGCATTTTCTTTGTCATGGTAAGTCATATAGTTAGGCATTATAAATTTGTTTTATTTTGTTTTAATGGCTTGTAATTTGTAACATTATTCTAAAAGTATGAAAATTTCCTTGAAATAAAAGCAGTTAATTAATTATGGAAAAATGCTTCTTTTAAAAATTATGCTACCTTAGATTTCATTTTTCCTCATATTTCTTCCTTCAGATGTTGTATTTATAACTTAAAATATTTTAAGAACAAATTGGTCCTCTATACACTGTATTAATTTCTTCATTCTTAGCATCTACGTATATCTGCATATTGCTGTTTGTCTACAGGAAGGAACAGTTGCAAACATCCTACTACTCTTGTCCTAGTAACAGGGGACAACAGCAGAGGAGCCAGTACATCCAGTAAGTTTTTAGAGCTTTCAGAGGAAAACACAGGCTTAGTTCATAATGTTTCTAGCTTCTCACACCAAGTAGAATGTCACAGGTTGAATTCATTGACCAATACAGACCTCCTGTGTAGGGAAGAGTGAGAACTATACTTCTTTAAACTCTGCCCAGCAGATGTATTCATGTGTAACAGTGTAGAGCAAATTAAAGAAGTACAGCAAAAGACCTGCCATGTCTGCTGATCTTATGCCACAGTCTGATACAAAAGGTCAACATGTACATATGAACATACCGTACTATTGACTATTGAGGAGGAAAAAAGCACACAAAACATTTAAACCTTGTATCTTCATCATTAACTTTGTTGCTGGGGTTAAGGCCAAACACATTAAAAAAATGTATCTGGCACTCCACTGGGCTTTTCTTTGCTGATTTCCATTTCTAACAGTAATAATTTTATATTGATTATTCTCCCTACTTCTGTTTTGCTTTGGTACCCTTATATTGCATTATATTATTACAGTGAAGAGCACTTTAATGAAAACAAAAATTTCAAAGACTTTATTTTTTCTGGAGATTTTTGAAAGCTGTCTACTTTGAGAAAGAGGTCTGGTATTAGAAGTGAAATCCTCAAAGTACAACTCCTAAATATTTATTTCTAATGCTAATTAGAGATTTCTAACGCTAATTAGAATTTTTTCCAGTTGTGTGTGGCAGCTTTTGACACAGTGATATGCAAGATTACTGAAACTCCGGAAACTGCTTTTCTAAAGGCATTCAGTGAAGGAAAAATACACATAGTAATTGATTCTTGAGATTTATGAGCAATACAGTAATTCAGGAGGTCTTCCTATTATTCTATGCAGTGCATTGCATGTTAAGGAACATGAATAAATTACGACTTTCCTGACAGCCCTTGGGAGCAAGCAACTTTTATACATAATCAAGCCAAAGCTTTCAAACATTAATTTTTAATAAACCTACATGACTGACTGACTATATATTAATATGTAAAGATCTTATTTGTGCTTAATTTTTTACTTAAATAGACCTGAAATTCATCTTGATTTGGCTTATCCTTCTGCATTGCTTGGCCAGCAGTTTCTACTTCTCTTTTAGTTTTCAGCAATTTTTCATGAAATGAGCCATGTTTTCAGCCTGTTTCTTATTGCTGTTGTTCCACAGCCCAATTCTTCTTGTGTTTGGATATTTAAGGTCAGCTATTGTGTGTTCTTTTGGGTGACCTGCTATATTCTTTGCATATCCAGCTTCAATGGTCTAACCTCATGTGCATTTGTGTTAATAGTTTCAGTTTTAAGGTGAGAAATTAATTTCTGGTTGTCTCCTTACATCCAGAAAGAAAAATCAGAGAATAATCAAGAATTTTTACAACAATGCCAATTTTATCCTACTTTTATATGATTCCTATGAGCAGATTTTAGCTTTGATGATGCAGTGCAATGACTGATTACTAGACATTTTCTACATTTTGAGTATGCTGTTGAGGTTCAGACATACAGAAATTTAAGTTTATGGATAGCAAACCCAGGTTCTTAATTATCTTCATGAAACAGCCATTATAAAGTATATTTTCAAGAGGTTGCTGAAGCCTTATATGTGAAATATAATTTTCCTAAAGTTCTGATATCTGAACATGCCTATCAGTTTGATGCGAACATACCTGTGTATATTTAGTGTTTTATAAATTTAGTGAATACTATAATTAACATCGTTAATTACATTAAGATTATATTCACATTATATTAATGTTATAATGTTGCTATATTGACATTAAAACATTCTATTCTATTATTTAAATAGACACACTATTAGTTATACGCCTTTGAAGTTAAATTATGATGCAAGGCAATGTATTTTGCAGAAATAATTTATTATAATTTCATAGAAGTTAACCACTTTTAGTACATACCCCTTAGTGTCAAAATGAGCAGTTCTTATTCAGTACGCTTGTGCAATGTAAGCTGATTTCCTTAGAGAAAAGACTGTTAATTAAACCAACATTTCTCAATACTGATATGCAGAGGACTGCAATTTTCAAAGACTAATGACTTTGCCAAACAGCTACCAGTTTTCACTGACACTAAAGATGTGAATATAGCTTGTTTGTTTGTTTGTTTTTCTTCCCTTCACCATAATAGAAGTGTCATCCTTGTTTTTTACAGATGATAGGGCTTAAACTGGAACGTTTTTCAGCCCTCTCATTCGATGCATGAGCACATATCTATACAAAAAATTTGTAAATACAGTGACAATAACCACAATAATACTCCTCCCTGTGTTTTGCAACATATGTGAGTAGCATAATCCTGGAAGTGAGGAAACTGAGACATGCAGGTTAAGTAATTTGCCTGAAGCTAAACAACAATCAATTAGCAGAGACGGGGTTAGAATTACAAAATTTTGGCTCTCAGCCCTCTCTTCTGTCCAGTAGCCAACTGTCACTTTCAGTGCCTTTGGCTTCCAATTTGATCCCTTGAGACCAAACTTCCGTGAATTAGTTTTCTGAATCTTCTTGCTACTTAGATGTGAAATGAGAAGGAAACCATGACTGGAACTGATACTACTTTTTCTTTTTCTTTCCCTTTTTTTTTTTTTTTTTTTTTTAGTGTAAATATATTTGCATTTAATGTATTTAATGGAAGTGTATTTATGGGAAAATGTATTTGCCCGTAAAAGAAAAAACGGAGAGTGCAGTCCTTATTGGTAGTTATATTTCAGTAATTTTGGACTTCATGGGGTCTTTTCCAACCTAGTTGATTCTATGATTCTACTTCTGTTTTAAAGAGGGGAATGATTTGTGCTTTGCAGTTAAGATGGAGGTTTCAGAGTAAAAATCTCTAGGACAAGATAAATGTAAATTAGTTGTTGGTTTGGTTTTGGTTTTTTTTTTTTTTTTTTTTTAAGAATGAAGGCTTCATTGTATCTTAAAAAAGTCTCGGAAGCTTGTCTGTTTTAATCTTCTGAAATGCTAAGTAGCTACAGTGGATTGGATGGAATCACAGAATGCATTGCAAGTACTTAGTGTCAAATTACTAACTGAAAAATGTATTTCAGACCCTGCTAAACTCACCTCCGCACATTGGTATTTCACTGGTACAGTCATGGTCCCAATTTGTGGGAGATCCTTCACTGTAAAAATATGATCACTTTACAGATAAGACATGAGTATACAGCAAAATTGTGATATATTATGGGAATTCCTTCTAAGGTAGATGACCAAACAAAAGTGAGGCTCTTCACAATGTGTATATACCATATGAATAAAAAACATGTGACAGTAATTTTAACTTTGACGCTGCAAATAACCTGTATAAATGAAACAAAATAATTTCTGGCTTCTTCAGTTGAGTAGCAAAAAAGGTTTACCTTCAATGGCAAAGGAAGCTGGAGAATGCTAGTGTAAGATTTCCTCTTACAGTGTGGTATCTGGACACACACAAGATTCTTACCCCTCTTCCACCCTGAATTTGTCATTTTATCCCTTTTAAAATTGCATGCCCTTGGCTGAATGTCAGTTCCATTACAATTTCTTGATACGTCTTTCTTTTTTTAAAGAACAGATTTATGTTAAAAAGACAAGAATGGAAGATGTCATTGGTGAGATACAGGTGAGATAGGTGTAAGCTAGGCATAGGACTGTGGGCAAGCTTGTCTGTTTAGGTGTATTTTCAACTACTGAAAATTATATTAAAATCACTTAAGTAACTTGAATAACCGTGCAAGATTCTTATAAAGCAAGTATGATGCTGCAGCAACATAGAACATATCAAATAATTGTACTCTTGAGTGATTTTGGGTAATAGATTGCAGAATGTAATTGTACAAATTACTGTCGCATACCAGAATTAAAACAGAAATGGACTTGCAGTGATTAGAGGTTTACCTTTGTATAGTGATGTGTTTTTCTTCTGGTTACGTTTCTACTATTCAGTTTAATTTTTAAGCTAGTTACAATTGTGCTGTGCATACATCTGTAGGGAGTTTTAGTTCTCATATGCTGGTATAACTTTATTGGAGAGGAGTTAGAGCAATATGGCTCATGTTAGAAAAGTTCATAGAGCAAATGCAGTTTTAACTACAAGCTGCACTTGAGGAGTACCATTTTTTGCATATTGTCCGTGCATCGCCCTTACTGACAACAAAATGTGACTTGCAGTAGCTTGTAGTCGCCACAGGAGCTACGCACAGTAGGACACTTGTGTAGTACTGGAAATATATGGTATCAAAAATACTGCCAGTGTAAATATGTTGTAATCAGTACTTTTACATCTGCATAACCATATCTCAGAGCAGGCTACTTGTACTGTGTTAACCATACTGGTATATCTTCAGTGACTTGTAGGCAAGAAACTGGGACAATCCACTTGGGCCTTTAGTTACTGAATCTTTTTTAATACTTATAAACAGTTTTCTGACCTGGTTTATGAATGTCTCCTTATGCGTCAGTAGTGTATCATCTTACAGGCCACACTCATCTGTCTCTTAGTACAGCTGCGGCTGGGGTGCATTGTGTGGCTCTCATAGCACTGCTGGTAAAAGGTGCATGTGTTTTGGCTGGGCATCACATTTAGGTTTTGATATAAATGATGTTTGTAGGTAAATGGTAAATGTCATTATACAAGTAATAGAGAGGTGTTTATCAAGTTCTGGAAGAAAGTAGTTCTAGCCTAGTGAGAAGGAAAGAAAGATTTATGAATCTCTGCTACCTAGTATTGTTTTATTTTATAGCGAGCCTAATGATACAGTATTTTAATTAACCAGTTTGGCTCAATAAATTATGCTTATGTCAAGTCATGCCATCTCTCAATGCTGGCTTACAAGTAGGAAGTCATCTTAAACCCCTTAATTACCCAGACTGTTTATGTTCATATGGACAGTAAGATTTGATTAGATGCACATACTCATTTGTCCTAGGTAACAACAGTCTGCCCCTCAGCAGTTTAATAGTCTAACCTGACAAAGAGGTATAAAACTATGTGTTTACAACCAGGACAGGACATGACTGTCCAGAATGCTTCAAAAGAGAAGATACAAACCACCTTGTCAGGAAGTTGATGGTCAGTTGTTATATTTGAGACAGCTTTCATGAATCTAACGGTTACCTTTGTACACCCAAGGAACAGATTGGGTATATTCCTTGTCTGTTGGGGTTAAGGCTGGGGACTAGTATTTAGCCAAGGGCTTGCTAAACCTCCTCACCTTATATGGAAACAGAAGTGGAGAAGGAAGAACTTTTGGTTTTGGTGACTGCAGTAGAAAGATTGAATAACTTCAAATTTGCTATTGCCTATGCCCTTATAAATGTGGATAATGTGTATTTTGAGTTTTATATTTTTTCTTGCCTGTACCTTCAGGTGGCTTGAGCTAGGGATGATTTTACAGTAAGTGGATAACATTAAAGCATTTCACCCATATGGGAATGTTGTACGAAAGTCTAGATTCTTAGATGACCTTCACCCAGCAGATTGTAACAGAATGCTGTTCTCCTTTGGTGTGCTGGCTAGTTGGGGTGTTGGTGACAAGGCAGTTTGCCTCTAGTGTTGGAAAAGGAAGATGGTACTTAGATGAAAGTAAGTCATGTTGTCTGTTCTCAGGCAGAATTTTGTTATTTTCTCTTCTTCTTGAACGGGAGTTATGAGAATTTGTTCATATAGGTGCCTTATGAAGCATTAACACTCAACCGTATTTAGTATATAGAGTTTGATGTTTTGTTTTCTCTTTGAGTAGTCATATCGTTAGATAGGTGATTTTGCTCTCTCAGTCACTAATCAGCAATTTGCCTTGTCTATAAATGGCCAAGTACACATTTTGTTATGTTTAGATAAATAAAAAAAAGGAAGCTTCATTCAGTAGTTACAGTCCCCAATATTGTTCTTCCTGTATTTTGAGGGGTTTAGTAAGACTGAAACACCAAGAAAAGCCATCTCTGGTCATAAACCAGATCTCTCAGTCACTGATTCTAAGTATTCCTCCTTTTCTCTCAGAGCAAAACTACTCTGGAAAGAGATCAGCTTGCCTGGCATTTTAAGATCCAATGCCTCTACTTTGCACGTTGAAAAGGAGTGTCAGCTCTCAGTTACCAAATAATTCATGTATGGTCTACAGACATTAAAATTTGAAAAAGAAGCAGTGGAGAGCTTTGAAGCGGAATTTCCTTTCATTAAATTAGTGACTGTGACAAGGTTATGTAATGTTCTTAGGGGATGAAGTGGTGCATGTCACTAACCTTTTAGATTCAAGAGCCTTCATGCTTTTCATTGCTGCTGGGAGAAGGCTTAGTACTGGATGAACTAGCAAATTCCTTTTTCTAACTCAGGTAGATTAAGACCCACCCAGGTTTTACATACACTGTGTGTGATAAATATTATGTATACGTACAAGCTTATACCTATTTTGTTTTGTATTGTGCATTTGACCACATGCTCTGGTGTATAACTTAAAGGTAAATGTGCAGGGGGGGTGTTAAATTTAAAGTGTTGAAATTCTTATATGAAGTGGAAAAAAAGAATTCGTGTCCTCCAGTGTATTTACTGCATAGTGAGTACTTAATGCTATACCTTCATCTTTCAGTGCTCAGGTTAATAAAGTACTAGAACCATGCATCCTCATTCCTTAAACTAGAATTCTTGTGTAGAAACAATTGAAGAAACACTGGTGTAAATAAGGGGAAATTAGAAGCAATTGTATAAAACTGTTTCATTCACTGTAGTGATATTTAAAAGAAGGTTACAGTTTGTAGTGAACGTGGATGTGTAGCACTGGCAGGCAAAGCTGTACAAACAACTCGAGAGCTGAAGGCAAGAGGAGATGGGGGTTGGAGTAGCTCTGGATTTGGGAGCATTCCCATTTGTTCTGATCATCGAGGAGGCTGGCTCTGATGGCCTGTCAGCCCTCGATTCCTGTTAGGCTCTGTGCAATAGCATTCTGCCAAGATAGTAGTTAGTGGCTGGTCTCAGTTTTACTGTAAGTGTCCTCATAATTTTTCACAAAACCAAGTTAAACTGTTATCAGGTTGTCTGCAATAGTTTTAGTAGAAAAAACACAGCAATATTCTTCAGCTTTGTCCTAATTATGGTGTAAACGTATTGGCCTACAGTATAAAGAAAAGGTTTTCTCACAGGTTTTTCATACAGCTTCTTCATACTTCTAGAAGCCTTTTTCTTTCTCCCAGTTATTATAAACTGTAAATGAGTATGAGAAATTTGGAGGGATGGGGGGTAAGGAGGTGTGATGTTAGTTGGCAGATAAATGCTGCTGTCTGTGTTGGTTTGTATTCCTTCCATGTCCCTAGGGCTCAAATAATGTCTGTCTCTAAAAAAGCATACATAGCCCACAATGAAATGAGCTGGTACCAAGGTTTGCACAGCCTAGAGGTACAAATTAGGGATGTGCTGTTTAAACGTTAGACCTTTTGGAAAATGTAGCCTACCTATTCTACCTGTAAGGCCCTTCTTTTACATATGTCATTTGATTTCATATTTCAGGGAAGAATAAATCCAGTGGCCAGCCTAGTAAACTGACACTGCATGGCAGAAAATTCAAAACCATAAAGAAGACTTGACTTTCAGTATTTTCCTTGAGAGATCAAGAAGCGATAATCTTCCTTACAGCTGCTTACTAAATTTGTAGGGTGGGTTATGCACTGGCTGAATGAAGGTTGGGGAACTGGAAGTGACTGCTAAATTGGAAAAAGACACTACAACATTCCCCCCAAACCAGACATTTTTTGACATAATTGTTTCTTCTGGATACTTTTGGTTTTAGATTAATACAAGTAGCAAAAAGAAGTTGGGGAGATAAAATTTTTAATTGTATTATAAAAATTTTATGAGCACTGTTGTAGGGGC
The DNA here is from genome assembly GCF_004027225.2 of Strigops habroptila. Taxonomy (NCBI): domain Eukaryota; kingdom Metazoa; phylum Chordata; class Aves; order Psittaciformes; family Psittacidae; genus Strigops; species Strigops habroptila. Next base: position 71,201,998 of record NC_044302.2, read on the forward strand.
TGGATTTTTAAGAGGATGTTGCGCCACCTGTGAAGTGAAATAACTTAGTTTCCTTCCCCCACGATTTTGGGAAACCTATGCTTGTACCTGAAAATAATTTTTGTGAACCAAATGTATCAAGGTCTTCAGCTGGAATTAGTTGGCATAGTTGGATTGCATTTAGTAGTTCAAAGAGGAAAACCTGGTAGTTTTCATTCAGAGGATAATAAAACTATTCAGCTGCTCTGAGTGTGCTGGCATTTGAAGATCATATTGTTAGTATTCTTCTTGCTGAAAGATGTGGGAATGATGCGGTTTTAAGATGTTTACAGTGAAAAGCAGGAAAATTTTCATCTTTCAAGAATATGATAAAAATAAGCATAAATTGAATGATGATATGCTAGGAACTTCTGTACACCCCAAATAGAGGGTCTAGAAACAGAAATACGTTAATGTCTGCATTCTCTGTCTGTCTTGTCCATAGTAGGTCTGCATGCTGAGCTTTCTGTACTTGGGCTGCAGACATCCCATTAGCTTTCTCTTTACCTTTAAAGAAGGTGAAGTCTTACCCTCATATTCATCTTGTAATTAGAGGAGTATGTCCATAAAAATATCTCTACGCAAGAACAGCTCTCAGAAGCTGTGGAAAGAAGGAGGCTGAACTACTGATTCAAAAAAGCATTTGTCAGGTGTTTTGTTTGGGTGCAGAGGAAAAGTATTACATGTCTCAAAATACAGCAGAGTATGGAACAGCAGAACTCAAACAGATAATTCCGTAACATGATGAAATATGAATTAGTTAATTCCATTCACTACTTAAGAATTATACTTGAACTTAAAAATGTGGAAGTGCAAGAAGATGTGTTCTGCTCTTGCAAATGTTCTAATCCAAGGGAATTATTTCAGTGTCATGTTATAAATATATTTTATGGAGCCTCAATGTGCAAAAAAAGACAGCTTCTTTCTAGATAGTGGTAAACTATCTGTATTTCAGAAGTTTCTGTGCCCCTTGGGGCAACAGCTTGACTGCTCGTTGAACCAGCAGCCTAACTTCTGTGGCTTTAAACTCCTTAAAACAACAAATGATGTTTAAGGTGAGGTAGCAATAAATTCCATTTTCCTTCATAGATTAGAGTGTAATTTGCAGTAGTTCAGTAGTTGTTACTTGAGCTTCTCAGGAAGTCCCAGCAAGAAGTGCAAAACAAGCAGCAGAAGGTGGGAACCCTCAGGCCTTGGATGGCAAAGCTTGTCTCTGTAAATCCAAGTTACGGAAATATGCTGTAATTTTTTTTTCCTTGACAAGGTATCAACATTCAATATTAGCACAAATATCTGAGTAGGCACTGGTAGATAAACAAGCTGAAACAAACAAAATTTCTGTTGTTTGCATTTTGTAGCCAATATTGCTGCAATTTTGATGATGCCCAAAGAGAGTTCAAGTCCAGAAATATGAGGTGCTGATTTAACTGAATTTTACTTTTGTTATTTTAACTACACTTCTTAGATTGCAGCTTTATTGAAATGTGACCAGGTAGTTTCAGAAGTGCTGAAGGGCTGTGGTATCATAGTTTGCAACTATTACATCTGATTTTTTTGGCAGATTTAATTGCACTGGAAGGTTCCCATACAGATTGTTGCTGTGCTTAATGAAGTGTGCTGAAGATAGTTTTTGTTGGACTGTGCACTGCTGTTGTTAAGGGAGGTTGAAAATAGTTGTCAGTTCTCAATCAAAATTGCCCTCATGTTAATAAGCACAACTATGTGTGCAGTGTAATTGTGTTTGGTATCAGAGTGTCTAGCAGCTCAGGTCAGAATCAATGTCAAGAAACTGACAACATTAATTGTGGAGATAATTTGTGTCAAACCTTAATTAACAACCTTTATAAAGGCAACAAATACTACTTCTCAATTTTGGTTCTGCTGGGTTATAATTTCGAATACCCTTACACTGATGATGGTCACTTTGTATGTAATGAGATGAACATGTTGACTGAATAATGAAAAGATGGATTGCATAATACCTATATTTTTCCATGGCTGGCTGGCTACTGTCACCATAGTCTCAGCATTTCTTGACCATAAATGAGTTCATTCTCACAACACCTATTAAACATGCAGATATTATTGTCCTTCTGGTAGAGCTGCTCTGCCTGAAGTGGAGGATTTAACTTGCTTGCCAAATTAAATTTAATTTTCTGAATTTAAAGGTGGACTGCTGTAAACAGCCATTGTATGCATTAAAATGTCTGAAATGTACAGGACTACTGCAAGTTTCCTGTTTCAGGTAGAATTATACGTTCTCTGATATCATATGATACCTAAAAGATAACTGTTTTACTTTCAAGTTGAGGTACTGGAGGAGAGTTGTGGCAATGTTTCTTTACAGGAAACAGTTAGTTATGCAAGAGGAAACTTTGACCAGCCACATACCTTGTTTTTTTCAGCCAGATTATTGTTTAAGTGAAACACATCATCACAGTTCTCTAAGTGTCATAAGGTAGTCTTTACTTAAACCTCAAAACCTTGTTTTTCTTGAAATATGTCTACAGATAGTGAATTACATCATTATGTAACAACTGTGCTTCGCTTTTGCTTCTAATGCTTTGAAGCAAGTATTTAGTTAATAAACAACAATTTTATTGTTGGACCAGCAAAAATTCACATAGTCCTGCAAAAATACTGTTCCTCTTCAGTTACTTACCAAAGCCACATTAGGTATTCAGTCCTATTTCTGCAACTCTGCTATGTACATAGAGCTCTGCAGAAGCTAGTAAGCAATTTTCATGAGAAGTCATGGCAGTTATAGTTCTTTACCAGGTTTGGTCCAGTCCTAGATGAAGAAATGATCAGAAAACTGGTTTTACCTTAACAGCAGTTTTGTAGAAAGTTTTTAGTTTCATATATATTTCTGTATGCATTATTGGATAAACTGCTTTTCAGTTTTCGGAGTGTTGGAGATGAAGGGGATTTTGTTCATTTCTTTTGTGTTCAGCACCAATGGGAAAGTTTTGGATTGTGGGTTTTTGTTGTTTTGGTTTTTTATTATTATTTATTTTCCAGAGCTAATTTAACATAGTTCAACATGATCTTTGCTTATCATTTATTCTTGCTTTTGTTTCGTTTGTTGTTTAAAAATCTGCAGTTCTCCGGGTCAAAGATAGTTAAGTGAAGTATTGCAGGAATGAATGCACAGCATGGCTTTTAAGTTGAGTCACTTTTCCTCCTTGACCATGGTAATGCATGGCAAAATTGGCAAATTTTCCAACGCAGACCTTGTCTCTAAGGAAGTAAGTTACTTCACTGGTATTGAACTGATCAGTTGGGCAGTCACTGAATGTATGAGTGAGGCATAAATTTAGAGTTTAAAAGCTGCCTATGATCTACTATACATAGTTAATCTGTGCTGATGGACTTGCCCACGCAGTGTTTTTCTTTCACTGGTTTAACACTGAATTCACAAAATGTCAAAAGGAGTAAAAAGAGAATGGCAACATGTCATTTTTCACTTGATGGCACACAATCACAACTTGTGCCACAGAATATCAGCATATCATATTCAGTCCTGTCTCTTTACATATCAGAGTGCTGAGTTAATACATGCATAGAAAAGGATTTAGAGCTAGCAGTTTTGGTGAAACCCAGATGCTCTTCATCAGCATACATTTCTGTCTTTTCTTTGGTCCAGGCTTAAAGCCTGCAACTTGGGAAGAGATTTTTAGTTTCTTTGCTCTAAGTGTGTTTTGTTTGCCATGGTTTTGGCAGTTTTTTGCCTTCAGAGAAGATCTTCCCTAAGTTCCCCATGGCAGCAGTGGCAAACTATTTTGTAGAGCTCAGATTTTCTGTTGCATTTGAGTTCAGGTAGATGTTCACCAGGCGAAATTAGCACAGCAGATAGTTCAAGGATGCTTGAGCATTCTGAAAAGTTGAGCAATAACAATGTTTCCCGACATCTCTATTAATAAAAAAGCATGCAGATTTTCAGGAACATTATTTTTACTGCATTTTTTGAAAATTATTTTTGTTAGTGGTATGTTACACATTAGGGGTAGGGAAAAAAAAGACTCATTTCATTTTGTAAACTTACGACAATCTGCATACTCTCATATTTAATATAGCAACATAACAAGATACTGATTCTGTTTCATAATAATTGCCCCATCATATTTTCTCAGCATTTTAAATTACTTCATGATTTCATCCAGTGTTACATACATGCGTACTAGTAGTCTGCTAGGTTTCTGACATTTCAGTAAACATGCTGACAAGAAATATTGCCTGTGGAAAGCCCAGTTCAGCGGAATACGGGGTTAGACAACAGAAGTGAAGAGCAGCAACTTAGAAATTAAAACTAGTACGGTATGGGTACATAACTGTCAGGACTAAAAGAGGAAAGTGAAGAAGAGCAAAGAGGTTGAGAACAGAAAGGAGCTGACTGCTGAAAGTAGAAAATGAGAGCAAAAATTAATTGCAACAGCTGCTATAGATAAACTACACATAACAACTTAAAACTGAGAAAGTATTCTCTTCATAGCATTCAAATCAGCATCTTGAAGTGTATTGCATCTCTAAAATTTCTCATCTAAGAAAGAGAACGATGTAAATATTTACAGCAGCTCTTCAACATTTCTGTACTGTGGTTAGACATAATCTCATAGATTTTTATATTAAATCTTTAGAAGTCATGTCTTATCTTCATGTAAGTTCAAAGGCTTTGTTTGACCACAAGGCTGATAAATTAATTTTGATTATGGAAGGAAAATAGAAGAAATAAAAGGATAGAGAATAATTAATTAAAATGCCTTTTCCTGCTTTTTAAATTATTTCTCCATTTCTCTCTTCTCTCCTGTTGTTCCAATAGTTGGATCTGACTTTCTGACAGAGTAGAATAATTTGGAAGTGAACAGGAGCTGTACCAGAAACTGTGTCCAAGCATAAATCTCTCTTCTGTTATAGTCCTTTACACATGGACTCTTAATACATAGTCATTTCCCTCCACCACTGCAAGCTTATGAATGCTTTCTCCTAAATGTCACTGATTTTAATGGCTCCAAGGTGGGAATCCTGGTTTTGTGACATCCTGTGATGATAACATCAAGTAATGAATCATGATCTTATTCCAGCTGATGGATGAGCTCATTTTGCAACAGAAGACAAATTTGATTTTTCATTTATAATAGTGATAAAATATAATTTGTGATCATGCTTTTCTGATGCTATCAGATTTCCTTTTTAATATAAATTTCAGTAGTAAAATGTTTAAGTACTTTCCTGACCTTTTAGTTATTTTTTTTTAAATGCTTTCTCTTGCAGGTGAATACTGTCACTGGAGAAACAAAATATTTCCTTCTTTTTTCCATTTTGATGTTCTGACATGGCGTATTTTTTATGCTTACTGCTTGTTATTTTTTTGTTTGTTTCAGCACCACCAAAGTTTACAAGAACTCCTGTTGACCAGACAGGGGTTTCTGGAGGAGTCGCCTCATTCATCTGTCAAGCCACAGGAGATCCAAGACCTAAAATTGTCTGGAACAAAAAGGGAAAGAAAGTCAGCAATCAGAGATTTGAGGTATTAGGTCCATTGTTCTGTTCCTCTGAAAAACATTAATTCAAATCTCACTTCTAATCCCAATATGTGTTCTTTATTATCAGTAATTAAACAAAATAGACATGACTATAGGGGATGATTTAGTGGGAGCAGTCTTGTGAAGTTTTGATTTTGTAAACTGGTTATGCATAGCACTGCTAGAAAGAAAACTGCTAGTGCTGTTTCTAAACTAGCATGATCTAACCAGGGAATCTTGATGTGTTTCTGTTGAGCCAGCTATCTTTTCCATGAAGGAGATGGGGGGGAAATTATTTGAGCAGTGATTGCTGTCTCCAGAGAGCAAGCCACCTCCTTTTGTAACAGTGTGCATCAAAAAGACCTGGGTTGCTACTGCTTCTGCTGCCACAGTTGCTTACCACTGTTGCAGAGAGAGATGAAAGGGATGTTATACTTCCTGCTGCTGAAGAGGAAATGTAAAACTTGTTTGCATTTGATTCTTTTCTTAACAATAACCTAGCAAAAGTCTTTAGAGGAAACTATTTCTTTCCACAACCTTCAATTAGCGGAGGTAATCTGTTCAAAGGATACTGGTTATTTGAGGGAAATAAGACAACAAATTCTATTCCTACTTTCAGTGGCAGGAACGGATTGACTCTTAACATAAAAATCTCAGAAAATGGGAGAAGGCTTGTAGAATGGATACCAAAACTGGCACTAAGAGTATATAATTTTCACTGTGTTTGTTTACTGCCTTCAATGTTAAATAACAGAATTCTGCGTTACGAAAACAACTGTTTGGAAGATCACTAATCTGTATATAAAACAGTTGTGACATGCATTTTATGAGCAAATGATCTAAGATGTCTTCTGTGTTTTTACTGGTATTTGAGAAAATTGCTTGCCCTGGCTTTCATGTTAGATTTACGTCAGCAGAAAATAATTGCATTGCTTGTATAAACTAAATTTCTCTCATTCTATTTTTGTTCAAAAAATATTTAAAGGTGTTGAAATTTGTTCATTAACCGATATAAATCTTTTCCTGTATATTTATTACAATGTAAGAAATAAGAGCATGAATTTTAATGTGACCTCCTAGTGCCATGAACTGTTTGCACTTTGCAGAGCATACGCAGTGCTGTAATTGGGTAGAAGGATTAACATAGAAATTTGATCATAAACTCTACACAATTTATCCCCTCTTGGTCACAAGATTTTCACTCAGGTTGAGTTCTAAACAGTGAAGGATCAAGCATGCTCATGTTTACTGTGTTGGGTCAGGTTTATTTTGCGATATGTCATGGTTTATTTGCTTCATATATTGTTTTTTATATACCTATGACGTACCTATTTTTAGGGAGAATGAGCAAAAAATAGTTTTATTTCCATTGAAAAGTATTTTAATGGAACAGTAAAAAAAATTTTAAAATGTTTTAAAAATGCCTTTAGTGAACTGTCTAACAAGCTGTATAGCCAGGTAAGATGGAACGCAATTCAAAGAAATAGAAAACACCAACTATTTTGTAATTTTTATTATAACCACTGAGCAGAGTAGTTAGAAAGTGTGCAGAGTACATCAATATTTTAAGCAGCTTTCCTTCCTGTCCAAATTAAGGTCGTTAATTCATGCAGTAGAACCTCTAAATAAGAGCAGAACAATAGAAATGGCACATGGAACATCTGGGAAACAAAAATAATCTAAGATTGTCAGCTGCACCAATAAGAGAATAATGAGTAGGGCTTCTTTTCCTCTTCTTTCACATTAGTATTTTGTTTGATTACTTAGCAATAAAGGATATGAAAACGTTTTACCTGGCCACCTGTCTTCACAGAAGCCTAGTAAATACAGCTGGAAAGGACTTCAGTGGGCCGTCTAATCCACGTGCTTTCCCAGGGATGCTGGGGTTTATCTCCCTTCCCCCTAATAAACTTGGACAGCCTCCTACAGTGTTTCGTGAACCTTGCCATGAGGGTTTTTTTTTTCTCATGTGGAAGCTGAACTTTTTTGGTGGAAGTTGATGTACATAGCAATTGGTTATCTAGCAATGGGGGAACAAATAATTTATTCCTTCTCTTTTGACAGTAACCCATTTATACATTTGAAGATTATTATCATCAAATGTGGAATGTTCTTGCTCACAGGCTAATTCTCACAAATGAGTGAGAATAGTGGTTAGAGCTATAGGTTGTTTCTGAAATTAAAGGCTGCAGTAAGACCTTGTGGCACTTCGCTATTATTCTTTCATCTTTTATTTATATTGCAGGTATGAATGAACATGATGCAGGAGGATTCTTTTTTTCTCCTTGCTTCAAATCAATTTAAATAATATGAATTAGAAAAATCTACTCTAAGTTACTAAGAACTCTTTCTCAGATGAACTGTACAAGAATCAGAGAAAAGAAAAAGCATGTTTGAAAAATTGCACCATCCTACCCTGTGGTATGAGCCTGATTTTATTAAAAAATCCATGCTTTAGAAGAAAGATAAAATCTCATTTGGTAGATGGATGAGTGGAAGGAAGTAACTATCTGTGATGTGCAGGAAGGTGGATAACTTATCACAAGAAAAGTAAATCCATTTTATGATACATGTTTTGGAGACACCAGACTTGAAACTTAGTCTCTGCAATATTTGCCCAAACCAGTCTGCCACAATTATTTTTTATTGTCCATCCAGCTAGAATTATTTGGTATTCAGATTTTAACATAACAAATGCTTACTTTTAAGTGCAACAATTGTGATTATTTGGAACCCGTGCTTTCATTTTTTATCTACAAATCATTAGTTTATCTGCTTTAAGATTGTGAAATTTTTCTTTCCCTTATTAATGTCAATTTATCAAGAACTCTAGTTATGCTTTTGTTTTTGCTAAGATCAGATGGAGATTTTATGGTGTTTACATTTGTTTAGGATAATGGCTTTGCTTAACAAGAAAAAATAATATAGCTAGTGGACTGTATTATCAGAAAAAAAATAAGAGTTTTATCTTATTCTCACTTAGAGCTCTCCCATTACAAAGAAGAAACTGAGCAATTCCTACAATGAAATGGAAAGATAATGGACATGCAACCATAGTTCCTAACCCTCTGCTATATTTCTCTCTTTCAAGATTTAATAGGTTACTTGTGTATAAGTTAGACATACATACACAAACATGTGCAAATAGGCATATATGTAATTTTTTGTGTGTTCATGTATATACAGATTATGGCCAAATAAGATTTTTTTTTTTTTTTAATAAAAAAATTAAAAAAAAGACTGTCTTTTCCTGATAAGTGCATTTCCTGATGGTGGTACTAACATAAATTAGTGACAAATAAATTTTTTTAGAAGTAGATAACACTGAATTATTAGGAAGGCTTTTCCAGTGCCTGGAGTGTTGCAGTACTCAGCAACAGCTGATGTGGTTCTAACTGCAGAATAGGAAGGAAATAAGAGCCATTAAATTAATTATTTCTCCTATGAAAATCAGTATTTCTTGCATAAATATTGCAATTTTAAAGTTTAGCCTTATTATTTAGCCTCTTAACTGACCACGTTTTCTAGTACATTGTTGGATAAATTTTCTTTACGTTCTGTGGGTTAAATGCATATCTAAACTATATCTTGTTCAGGATTTGATGACCCTTATTCAGTTTGGAGCTGAATGAATGAGTGGACTGACATCTCTGAGTAGAGTGGGAATATAGCCTGCAGCAGTTAAAATGAATGTAACTGGCATTTGAAAGTAGAATACTTAAGCTAAGAGAATGGAGGAAGATGGTGAACTTCAGGATAAAAGAGCATTCAGTTACAGAATCATTTCTTACAGCTCTTGTTAGATGGTTTGTTGATTGTGGTTTTTTTTTTGTTTCCATGTGGAATTTGTCCTGGTACATGTATTTGAAAAATGAACCTGGCTTTGGTGACGTGAATACCAGCAGGTGTGAACACAAACAGGGATGTTCATGAACAGATTAACTGAGGGATAGGCATTTGTAACAACATCTGTGACAGCTTTTGTTTCCTTCTATAGGTAATAGAATTTGATGATGGATCTGGATCGGTTCTCAGAATACAACCACTGCGCACGCCAAGAGATGAAGCTATTTATGAATGTGTGGCTTCCAATAGCGTTGGTGAAATAAGTGTGTCCACGAGACTCACTGTTTTACGTGGTAAGTCCTTTCTAAACACAACTAACCTAATTCATAGAGCTGAAGGTGCTATGTTGTTTTAAAAGAGAGGTTTCTCTCCAGGAAAGTTAAATACATTTTCTTTTCAAATGGACATTATCATAGTCCTGATGTCGTTAAATACCGACTTTTTCACATAATATTTGAATATTCTGTTTCTGATTTTTTTTGATCAGAAAATGTGAGTATACGGTAATGTGAATATGTGGAGTATGACAGATTAGAATGAAGAAAAAGAGTAAGAAATAAGTGAAACAGAACTGACATGCGAAACAGTTTATTGTATCAACTATTGATCAAAACCCAATGCTTTATGAATGCACTTGATTTACATTTTAGTGCTGCCCTGGGTAGCTTAGCTTTGTGTGATCAGCATTTACACAGAAACTTGCCCAATTAACAGTGACCTTGAAAAGTTGCATAAATGTTCTTTAGATGAGGTTAAGCTCCCTTACAGGATTTCCTTCCCTCTCCCCCCCCCCCCCCCAGTATAACACACAGAAAAGGTGAAGGTTTCTTCCATTTCAAATAGACATCACCTGAATTGTATTCTTTCTTTGGCAAGAAGTTTTTGAAGACTGTAAAGGAAAAAGTCCATTTTTTTTGAACTATCCTTCAGGGGGGAGGATATGAATGAGGATATGAATGTACTGCCAAAGCGTACTGTCTAGATAGTACTCGGAGGAGTATATCCTTGTAGTCAAATGACCTGAATGTTTCATTCTGAAACCTGGAGATGAATGGAAACTGGCTTTGGAGACACTTAATGAAATATCACACTCTTCAGATTCAGTTCTGCTTTTATAACTGAAGATTAGTCTTGTGTTGTGATATTACGTGGCGTTACTTGACTTGTAGCATTAACTGCTAGGTGCCTGTTTATAGGAATTGCAGATGATGAGTCAGCATTACAGAATTCAGAAGAAAATCTGTAAAACATATGGTTTGAATATTTTTTTTGTTCCTTCTATCCCAATGAATGTAGGGTGACAATGAGAATTCTTTGATTTTACTCTAATGTTGGGTTTTTATTAAAAGAAGCCCAAACCAAAACAACCAACCAACATTTTTTTCTATACTTTCAGTAGCTATTTTAATCAGTACAGACAGTCCTGGTGTTACTGTTTCAGTGAGCTAACAACAGTATGTACATACATAACAAATAAGATATGTATTTCTCTCTTAGAGCTAGTCTGGTGTTAGCAATCCTCCATAATATTTAAAATTCTTATCTCTAATGCCATGATTGTTCCTTCTGTTGTCTTCTAAAAACTCTTCCCAGTCTAGCCAGTGAAAATGGGAAAATTGATAGTTAGGTTCATGTTTTGGCAGCACTATGGACCTGTTCTTAATTACCTAAGATAAGGTTTTCCCTTTATTAACTGATAAAAGCACTTTTTTATGTACAGCTTCCACATTGTTAAAAATGAACATAAAATGATACTTTCACAGTGTGTTAAAGTTTTTTAAATTAAAGGGAGATGGGAAAAGGAAAAGGGAGGATGGGGGGGGAGCAAAAATCAGCGTGAAAACTCTGGTGAAAGTAGTGTTTTTTGTCTTCAGAGTTTCTTGAAATGTGTTCACAAGACTCTCTGGTTTTGAAATGTGCATGCATGTGTTCTGAAAGATACTGTTCTAAACCGATCAAAGTTCTCATTTTGGGGTTTGTAGAGAAGAAGCAACAGCCTTCATCTCGCTGCCAAGGACCATAACAGTTGAAAAAGGCAGAAGAGTTGCCTGAGTGTCAAAAATGACTGGTTGTAAAATGTGATCTGTTTCTTTGCTTTCCCTTTAGATTATTTAATCAATTTCATGTAAGGCATATGTGATTCTGCTCCTATTTCTTACTCAAATAACCCAGTGCTACTTCAGACAACCTTAGTGTCAGATCCTGTTTTAGAAAATGCGCATAATGATACGCATATGAAAATGCCTGATGAACAAAAAATGTATGTTATTAGCTGTAAACATTCGAATTAATTTATTTTAATTAAAAGTAATTGTCTAAATAAAAATATGAAATATGAAATATTGTATGTGTTTCCAACCATAATACATATGGCTTTTGCAACTGCTGGAATATACTTTGGCACCAGGAATAGATTTCTGTTTTTAAACTGAAACTGGTAACATATGAGAACTCATGAATTTACTGGGACTGCAAGGGTAACATGAGAGAAAGCAAGGTCCATGCAGAGTTACAGAGCATTGTGAAGAAGTTTTGGCAGGGTTAAAATTTTTAAATGCTATAAGTACAATGGCTTGCTATATTGCTTTCCAAGACAAAGGATAGTTCAGTGCTAAGGGCATTAGCCTGGAAGATAAGTAGGTCTATTGTAAGTTACTGCTTTACAAACTTACACAAATCTTCATCTTATACAGTGTGCAGTAGTAGTCTTGTGGAAAACACTCCATCTGGTTATGCCTCTGTGCTTCACATAGCTGCTGTAGGAATAAATACATACGATAGATGTGAACAGGAATTAACAAACCTAATGAAATACAAAACCAAGTGGAGTGAGGCGGGTCTGTGGTCCACTTAAGCTTTTCTCATCCCTGGGGTACCTGTGTAACTCTGGATTATGGGAGATACACACATAAATTTCATATGTTCTTCAAATCTTTTCATAATGGTGCTATCACAGACTCAACTTGGCATTTGTGCTTCTTGCAAGAGGACACCCTGGGGAGGAAGTCAGAGTTTACCTGCAAGTCAGTATTGCAACCCTAATGGACGTTCAGGACATTCCCAGGAGTTGAAGTATCTACCTATATTAATTTTTGTTTGTTTGTTTCACAAAGTCCAGTTTAACTGCTACAAATCATTTGTGCAGCATAGAAGAGCAGCATTTTTGCCAATGTATCCATATTTTTAGAGCCAAACTTCTTGATTTGGCAGTACGCAGTAGTTCAGGCATGACAGGTTTCACCCTTTTTTTTTTTCCTTACACTATGACCAATCTGTAGTACTTGAGTCTCGTAAGAACTGTGAATATAAATGAAGTCTTCAGTTTCTGCATGTGGAAACTTCACTGTGAGAAGGAAAAAGGCCAGAAAATGCAGCTATAGATGATAACATTTCAAGGCCTTAGTAGAGACAAAGTATTGGGCATACTTTTTTTTGTTACCAGAGTAAATCAGGAAAAGTTCCAGGCCAAACTTTTGCTTCCTAAACTGAGTATTCATGACTCTGGACGAAGAGTGAATGTCTGAGGTAAATGGAAACTGCTTTTGATTTTCCGTATACAAAGGAGGCGACTGTGTTCCAGGACAGATTCACCTACATGTAAATGCTGAATTTGAAGTCTCCTTCCAGACAAGAGGAATCAATGCTATTTATGTTGGAACTCTGTTTTTTTTAAAATCTGTGCTGAGAACCATATGAGTGGAACAGTGCTTCGATTGTTCAGTTCAAAATTATCATTGTGTAATAGGCAATGGAAGACTGTAAAGTGCAGGATCTTCCCCAAGTCTGCAGATATCAGAGATGGAATAGCTTTCCTTTTATTGTCCATTCATTTCTTGTTAAAGCCACCTAACTGTTTTTTGGTCTTGCAAGTGGCAGATAACAGGCATTTTTCATGTCTCTAGAACAATGATTCTGGCATGATATGCAAGCATATAAATCATTCAGGAAGGAGGAAATGAGGTGCCTCCTTCTAGTGGCAAGATCAGCAACAATTCCATGCTCTCTTGTTTTTTAAATTACTGATTATTGTTCCTTGATACAGTTCTGCCAAGACTGTAAGGATCGGAAAAAAACTCAGTTTCCAATACCTCCTGAGAAGGTATATGACTGCAGCACAGAAGGCTGCAGGTTTTAAGCAAGGATGGGGAAGGTCCAGTACAGCAGAGTATATCACTGCTGTTTGCTTTGTTTTGTTTGCTGTCTAGGAAGTAAAGCGAGAGACTACACAGGACGCTTATGCAGAGGGCTGTCTGTTTACTCAGCCCACTATTTTCACTGTTATTATTGATCATACTGTGCATTATAAAAATATAGACATATAGCATCTTTGTAGCATGGGCACTGTATAAGGATGGAAGAATTAACGTAAAATTTCTGTGGGAAGTGCCTAGGGCAGTTACTTCTTTATATGCTTTTTAGAAACTGATTGATTTAATGTCAAGCAGTCATTGCTGCATAAAATAAAAAGAGAAATATTTACAGAAAAGCGTTTCCATGCCCACTGATACACAGAGACTGATGTAGAGATAATTGAGAGAAATGATTTTTATTAGACTCTTGGAAATGCTGAATGTTTTCAAACTGTTGAAAACCACACAAACAAACAAAACCAGAGATGATGAATTCAAGGTGCTACATTTTTGGTTTCTGCTGCTAGCAATAGATTCAATGCAAATAGAAGAAGGAAGGAGAAAGAAGTATTTTGAAGTAATATATCATCTGGAACAGCTATCTTTGAGGGCATGGAAATTAGACAAATGGAGTGGCATGGCTATAATGTTGGAAAATGTGCTGTGGGATGTCTCTCATTTCTAGACAATTGGGAGGAAGGACTACATATTCTGGGTACTAGTTGCATGGCGAGAGAAATCTGTCATCTTCCAGCTGGCATTCTATAAGCGACGTACACCAGTGTTTGTCAGACTTACCTGTTTGCTGTATAGTTACAGCAATTGTTGCTACGGGCCTGCTTGTAGAAACTTGGGACCAATTCTGTTCAACAGGCTTTAGGAAGTGGAATGTATAGAAACAAAGAAAGCAAGAAAATACCCGTGTGAGAACTTCATACTCTGGAAAGACATCTGTTTCTGTCTACCCTGGATTTGGAGAAGGCTGAGGTTCTCAATGACTTCTTTGCCTCAGTATTCACTCGCAAATGCTCTGACCACACCACCCAAGTCTTGGAAGGCAGGTGCAGGGACTGTGACAATGAAGACCTTAGGCCCACTGTAGGAGAGGATCAGCTTTGAGATCAACATGAATGTGCACAAGTCCATGGGACCTGATGAAATCCATCTGCGGGTCCTGAAGGAGCTGACAAATGAAGTTGCCAAGCCACTGTCTGTCACATTTGAAAAATCGTGGCAGTCATGTGATGGCTGACTGGAAGACTGGAAGAAGGGAAGTATAACCCCCATTTTCAAGAAGGGGAAGGTGGAAGACCCAGGGAACTACAGACCAGTCGGTCTCACCTCTGTGCCTGGCAGGATCATGGAGCAGATTCTCCTGGAAGGCATGCTAAGGCACATGAAAAACAATGACGTGCTTCGTGACAGCTAACATGCCTTCACTAAGGGGAAATCACGCCATGGCTGACTTTTAAGTTACAATGTGGTTTAATTTTCTTTATGTAGGCATATCCGTGGTAACTGATGTTAATGGTTTAGAAAATACTGCATCTTATAAATTCTATAGCGATTAGTAAAGGGTCTATTACTGTAAATATAGGATGCAGGGTATTGAGTTCAACTTCTAGTTATATACAGTTGATCTTACACACAGTTATCTATTGTTGAGTTTTGTATAGTTCTTTAAAAAGCTATGTTTGTAGTCATTTAAAATACATGAAAATGATTGAATAACTGCTATAAGTATTGTAAGAAATTTCTGGCAGGTGCCTCACCTCATGTTTCATGTTTTCTCTCTTTTTTTTTTTTTTTTTTTAATATTTCCATTCATGTCCCAAGATGCAAGATTTATCACATATATTTTTCTCGTCAGTTGGTGCATATCTTGCTTATACTTTCTTTCTTCATTTTAAATGTGCAAATTTTCCCTTTCTTGCACATCATTTTATTGAAAAGAACCTGCTACAGTCATTGTAAATTTAAAGCTATGTAGTAGAAAGCTTCTTCCAAAAAGAGAGCAGTCACTTTGAAACAGCAGTCCTAAATTTTTTGATTGGCAATGTAAATTCCTGTAGTCAAGACTTTCAGAGATTAGTTACTTTGGAAAATCAAGATTAGTCTGCTCAACTTAAGACCTTTTAAGATGTCTTAAGAAGGTATACATAGTCATTGAATTTTTTTGAAAACTGTGTCCTAACTTTATTCCTTACAATTTTTTTACTCATGAAATTTCTTTCAACTGTTTGTTGACTGATACATATTGTAACATGCTTGCTTGTTCAGTTGTACTTGCTCAGTGAACATACATGGAGAAAGTTTTTCTGCTGCCAACTAGTAATACCAGCTATCATTATGTCTTTGTAAAGAATTTTTTTCTTCTTTCTGTTCCTCACTGAATTTTATGTGTTGCTGGAATTCGTGCAGCCATATTTTTGCTTTACATACAATGGTATAAAATTATCCAGTTCAGTTTCACATATTTGTACATATGCATAGGAACAATTTTAGCTTTTGAAATATTAGCAGTAGTAGAAAAATCTTAATGTCTGATATTTGGATAGCCCTAAGAGATGAACGTTGGCTTGAAATCAGTAAGTTGGCTAGGCTATATCATATTTGTTCTTATTATGTGTCTGTGAAAGAAAAGAAACTTCTGGGCGTTAGATCATAAATAGATGTCTGACATTTGTTTTGATCTAAGAGGAATTGAAATAGTACCAGACAAAAGTAGAGCAGTTCTATTTAGCTTGAAAGAATTCTTCACTGGACAGTTTTGTCTAAGAATGTACACCTGTTAAATACTTTCAGACAACAGCTCAATGACTAATTTTAGCATGACCCCTATTTGGGTATTCCCATTCTAGTATATAATGACCACGTATAGTATTATAAGTATTTTTGTTAACAAGAGTGAATATATGCTGGCCAATTGGAAAATGCAAAGTAAGACATCCTGAGCAGATAAATTTTAAAACACATTTGCTTTATGCTTTTCCCCCCCCTCATTGATGCCTGTGATGATGAAGTCCCTTTTCCTAGACCATCATCCCCAAATCATGAGAAATCTGTGAGGAACAAGTAACAATGAGAACAATGGAAAAGGAATTAGTTGGGGAGGGGGAGGAATATTTCTTGCAGAAGTAGTATCAAGTGATGTAAGCAAGCACAGAATTAAAGTGAATTTACCTAACTCTTAAAGAACCATGACCTGCTATATACAATAGGTTACCATTTTGATCTCGTTCCTCAAAGACTGACCGAGATGTATGCAGCACACAGATAGGATATTACAAATGATCTTTACAAGAAAAGGCAGAGCATTAACTATGTGTACAACTGCTGTCTGTTCTGGATAAGGATAGATTATTTTTTTTTAGACTTCGTGCTATTATTTTGATGTTTTGCAGTGTTATGTGTCTGTGCTTCTGCCTGGATGTAAGGCAATTCAATTTAAATAAAATTGTTGTTCAGTTTTTGAAATGGTGGGTCATTTGTCTATTTTTAATTGATACAAAAAAATAAGTACAAAATAGTTTTCTTACACCTAGAATTTTTAGAATGCAATTGGCTTTTCCTGGATTTAGTTGTTATGCATGCATTAAAGGCCCTTGGCCTTATGCACAGTCCTATTGGTTCAATATCAGGGTGAAAGTTTATGCAAACTTTCGTTGTCTAGTGGCCCACTCTCTCAGTTGAAGCCAATGCCTTAATGAAATCCAATGCAATTAATGAAATGCCATGTTTTGTGATGTTATGGTAATCTGTGGCCTCAGTTCTTGATGCATTTTATCTATCTGTATGTCCACTTAGTTAACAAAACCTTGCAATATTAATTAGCAATGTAATTGTCATTACTGCATGACACAAAAGTAAAATTGACAGAATTCCAGGGAAATTTTTCATGTCAATATTTCATATTAATTAAAAAAAAAGTAATTCTGGAGGTTATCTGTTTGAGGAGATGATACAATGATTAGATGCTCAGCCCCTGACACTGTCAACATATCTGTAGAGGAACCCAGTGGTGTAGCAGCCTGATAGTTTCAATTTAATTGTTATCACAGCACATATTCATATAAGAAGCCTCATACGGCATAAGAAAACCAAGGCAATTACTAAAAAAAGGCCATTCATGTAGTATGTCTTTCTTCAGCTTTGCAGGCTAGCGGTTTCTGTGAGTGCTTATATGTTATCAAGAGCACTGTTAGGATGACAGAAATGTTTGCTAAACTGTAGGACGTTTGACACTAGTATACTGAAGTTACAGTAAAATTAAATCCATTTTTATGTAATAAGTCCTAATCTTTAAATACAGAAAAAGCCTATTAAGAAAAATTTTTCACATGTATCTGAAACAGTAATTTAGAACTTAAAAGAAAGCTTATGTAATAGTTCAGCTTGCTTAGCCTAGTAATAGGACATAAAATAGTATTAATTACTGTGATTGTTAAGTTTTCAAAAATTTGACGTAGGAAGCAAAAACTAAAAAGGAGTATATACAAAAGTATTTAAAGTATTTTTGGTGAACACGCAAACATTAAAAGGAAGCTGAAATTCAATGGATTTTGTCAAAGCCAAAACTATTTTGATTATTGGAACTAGTAATACAACAATTCTGAAGCAACGACTTTTAACTGATGCAAGAAAGTAAAGGAGGTTTCATTCCATTAGTGTAGTAGGAGATTGAAAGAGCTGTGTTTATAGTGGCTCTGTGGGGAGAGAGAAACTTTTATGAATACTCTAAGACTTTGGCAGGGTATAAAATCCTGTTATGGTATATATCGCTTCAGGTATTTCAATGCTTGCTGTAAACTGATGTGAAGTTCTGCAGCTGTTTCATTTATCTTTGTGGCAGAAATGCATTAATAAAGTTACCACTCACCAGTTGAGTAGCAAATGGAATTTCTCTGTCTTCACTTGCAAATAGATAAATCGTGCAAAATTGCGACTTAAGTCCACTGTGATTTAAATTACTCCGTTAACACGATTTGCTGTAAAACTACTACAAAGAATCTACTGTGATGTAGAATGTTAGATAGTAATAGTATCATTTTAGCACTGTTTATATTGAATGCATCTTGTGATGGACTGTGTCAGTGCATGCTTAATATGAGAACAGCAAAACAGAATAATGAGGTAATTTTTCAAGTGGAAGCATTTCAATAAGCTTTTCAATCAAATACAGTCAGAAAGCCCTGATTAGAGCCAGGTGTTTCATTAGGACCATCCATGCACCCTCATCTTAGCTTGTGACACTGTGGTCTTTCATAGCATTGACATATTTGAGGAGGTATTGCCTTAACTGTGCATATGTGATTTATTGTTATTATCTGAATTACTGTTATTACTATTATAGTAGTAACAGTAGAGAAGACCCAGGAAACTTCAGACCTGTTAGTCTAACCTCAGCTTCAGTAAAAAATATAGAGAATACTTGGTACTGTTGAAAGGCATTTAAAGAACAATGCAGTTATTAGGCACAGTCAGCATGGGTTCACAAGGGAAAAGTCCTGTTTAACTAATTTGGTATTCTTCCATGGATAACAAATCAAACCCTCCTGGATATCAAAACCTCCTAAGCAGGTGACCAAAGACTTGGTCACCTGCTTAGCAGTGGGTGAAGGGAAGGTGGTGGATATAGATTTTCTGGGTTTTAGTAAGGTTTTGATACTCTCCTCCACAACATCCTTCTGGACAAGCTGTTCAACTGTGGGATGGGCAGGTTGACAGTGCACTGGATGAAGAACTGCCTGAAGGGCAGGGCTTGAAGAGTTGTAGTGAATGGGGCTGCATCTGGCTGAGGACCAGTTGCCAGAGGTGTTTCTCAGGACTCAATTCTAGGGCCACTTCTGTTCAATACATTCATTAATGATTTGGACGCAGGAGTTGAATGAACCTTTAGCAATTTTGCTGGTGATACCAAACTGGGAAGTGCTGTTGACTCTCTTGAGGGACAGGAGGCCTTGGAGAGGGATCTAGACAGACTGGAGCATTGGGCTATGGTTAATGGGATGAAATTTAACACAACCAAATGTGGATTTGTACACCTGGAACAGAGTAAAACTGGACACAAGTCTAAATTGGGAGAGGAGTGGCTGGAAAGCGGCCCTGCAGAAAGGGAGCTGGGGCTGCTGGTCAACAGCAGCTCTCAACAAGAGTCAACAAACTGCATCCTGGGGTGCATCAAACACAGCATAAACAGATGATCAAAGGAGGGGATTATCCACCTGTATTCAGCATTGGTGAGGCTTCACCTTGAGTTGTGTCTGCATTCTGGCACCCTTCACGTTTCAAAAGGATGTGAGGTCCTTGAATGTGTCTGGAGGAGGGCAGCAAAGCTGTGAAAGGGCTGGAAGGCATGTACTGTAAGGAGCGGCTGAAGACTCTGGTTTTGTCTAGTTTGGAGAAAAAGAGGTTGAGGGGCAACCTCATTACTCTCTACAGCTTCCAGAGGCATGGAATTGTAGGCGGAGGTGCTGATCTCTTCTCTCTGGTATCCCATGATAGGACTCATGGAAATGGTTCAAAGCTGCACCAGGGGAAGTTCGGACTGGATATTAGGAAGTATTTCCTAAGGGTGGTCAGACACTGGAACAGGCTTCCTAGAGAGATGGTTGATGCCTCAAGCCTGTCAGTGTTTAAGAGGCTTTTGGACAATGTCCATAATAACAGGTTTTAACTTCCATTGTAATTAAAAAAGATCATTTAAAGAAGAATGCTAAATATATTAGCTTCACAGTTCTCTTACTTTTCAATCAGTAAAGTTCTTTATCATCTTCTCTGTGCTCATTCTCTGCCTTTCAGAAAGAAATTTGTCCTGAAACAGTATAGCCATATTTTCATATCCCATCTAACTTGGCTAAGAGCTGTTCTTGATTACTGTGCATATCCTTGTAGAGAAATCATTTTTTTATGATCACTGCTATGAATGGCAGTTACAAAGTACATTTGCTATTTAACTGTTTGAAAATCAGTGCTTCTAGCTTAGTGCCAAGCTCAAAAGCTCATCTTGGCACCCGTATATTCCATTGTTTCAGCAGTTGCACTGCCCTATTTTCACTAAGCCTGTAATTTATTTTCATAAAATATATCATCTTGTCTTCAATGGCATTATCAGCCCAGCTCCTAAGATAAACAAATCTGTATAGACAACCTCTATTGTAATGTTCACTGAGATTTATTTGGGTTTTGGCTGTATAGATAAGGAAGAAAACTATGTGGGGAATCCTCGTCATTATACCTGCAGCAGATGACTTTCAAGGAAAGCGAATTGAGAGGCTGAAAAGTTGCCAGGGATTTTTTCGCAAAAAGCTGCTGTCACTTGGAACTTGATTTATGGCAAGAAGATGAAGCCAAGTGCAGAAAAGCCATTAGTAAGCCCAAAAGCAATCATTTTTTGTTGAGGTATGTTTCATATAGCAGACTGAAAATGGAATTGGGAGTATGTTGAAGACAGTGAGAAAATGGTCTTCTAAGCTGGACTTCAAATCACTCAAATGTTGAGTTTGGTCATTAGTTGCAAGATGTCAAAACCACAAAAAATAAGCAGAAGAAATTCTCAGGCTGTACCATTCACTTTTTTTTTTCAAATCTGGAAACCTAAGTATAAGTTATTGGTAGTTTCTCTGATGGTTACTGAGCACTTATTCTTTCTGAGATTACTCAAATAGTAAAAATTCTGGGTTGTTTTGGGGGATTTTTTAGTTTGTTTTGTGGTTTGGTTTTGGGTTTTGTTTTTGTTTTTTTTTTTTAGCTTAAGTCCTAAAACAATAGAGGATACGTTTTACTGTGAGATACACAGGGGTGGTGTAAAGTGGGGGTGGATGTGTGGTTTATTGAGTTACCTAAACTCAACTGACAGTGTAAGTAGATAGTCTTAAATGGTGGCCTGGTTTTCATGTGTTCTGAATGTAGCATTTGGTTGCAGCGAGATACTCTAGAAACTCAGCTCTTTGGAGTTCAACCATCTAAGAGTTTTTAGCCTTAGCGCTAGCTGATAACTCCTGAAGCAGAATTTTATAAAATAGATTTATATTTAAAATGAAATTTATGTACATTTGAAACTACTGCTATTCTTCAAAGATAGGAAATTGTGCATGTGTTGTATATCTTAGAAAGTTTCTGTCTAATGAGTGAGTCAAATAAACAAGGTGATGTTTCAGATAGTTATTATTAGTGTCGTGTCTTCATTTACAGAAGTCGATTTTATTGCATGAGAAAAAGAGAAGGGTATGATAAGAAATCTTTTGGTACAAGTTGTTTTAAGACTGGATTTTTAGAAAGAATATAAACCAGAGAACCTCATGGACAGATTTATTGCAAATTTCATATTAGAGGAAAGAACAGGAGGAAAGCTGAACTAAGGACAATTTAGCTTTCATCTCCAGCTGGCAGTGTAGATTGTTTTAGGCCCTGAAACCTGAAGCGTATGTTAATTCTGCTTTCACATAAGTCATGAGGACTGGTCTACTCTTTTTTTAGATGAACTGGGAGCAGGGAAAAAAAATTTAGACAGAAGGCCATAAATAAATTCTGGTTTTGGTAGTTCTCTACTAACCAAGTTTAATTTACTTCTGCTTATGGTGGGGGGAGGGGGAGGGAAACAGTATTCCAGTAGCATAGTCATTTCTAGGTGTTCAGAAAATGTAAATGTGCATCTTTGAAATCGTAAGCTGAATTTAAAAATAATTGGACTGGTTTAATGATTAAAATAGGGGATTTATGGGTTTTGATTTTGTAGGACTTAAGTTTTCTATTTTTTTCTCTATGTTAAAAAGGAGTTAGAAAGTGTCTTTCTAAAGAATTATGGTCAAATCTTAAGTACTGATAC
The DNA here is from genome assembly GCF_004027225.2 of Strigops habroptila. Taxonomy (NCBI): domain Eukaryota; kingdom Metazoa; phylum Chordata; class Aves; order Psittaciformes; family Psittacidae; genus Strigops; species Strigops habroptila. The sequence goes on from NC_044302.2 coordinate 71,224,341, forward strand.
CATTGCTGTAGTCAAATGGAGATTTTCTTATTTTGAAACAGAACAGTATTTGAAAGTTACAGATTAGTCATTTGAGTCTTGGTAGAATTTTTTTTTTTTTACCTTTTTGGTAAATGTTATTAGGACTTTTTGTTCCATTTTCTTAATCTCCCTCAATCCTGTTTAATACTCTTATGATTTACCATCTGCTTAAAATAAACAGCGAAATGATCATCTTTCATTAAAGAAAGGGCAATACTATTAGGAACCATTAAACCTGGTGTACACATTATGAACTTTTAGGTATAGTCACTACATGTAGCTTTTGAGCATTAGATGGCAGTAGTGGTGAAACTCAGAGACATCTAAAGTGGTACAAAGTTTTTGGTACTCTTTGGAATGATCACTTTTTAATTTTGTGTTCAAGAAAGTTGATAATTGAATTCTTTGTTTTCTCTCTCTACCAAAGTCATTGCTAGGAAAAATCTGATATATGGAACAAGAAGCTGAGAATTCTCTGCTAAAGGGACAGTTTATTTCATTGTTTGCTCTTACCAAAAACTGGTAGAATTTTAGTTCATCACAGTTTTGGCTTGATGGCTTTTGATACTTACTCAAATGCATCTGCCGATTACACTATGACAATTGCAGTTATAGTTCAAGGCTCCTCACCCCAAAACAATTTTATAATGTAAGGACATTTTAGTTAATAAAATAAAGGGGAAAAATAAAAGAGGTGTGTTTCAACAGAAGTTACTGGTGAAAGGAGAATACGGTAGTGAAAATGAAGAGTAGAAAGTGGATTCTGTATTTTTAGAAGCTTTTTGTTTTCTATTGAAAGATGTCAGATCTATGTGTTTCCTTTGCACTTAAGGCAGTTGGCTTTTTTTTCCCTATCTATTTATGTTTTAAATTGGATGAGAGTTATAGTACAATATATAAAAAGTGGAACACTATTATTATGTCTTACTTATATAGCACGATATAGTATAATACAATAGAATACTCTTATCAAAGAGTGCGGTAAGATTGAGAAGAATTAAAATAGCTTCTCAAATGCCAAAGTTTTGGTAAGCCAAAGGTAAAAAAATCACTGTGAGTTACAGATGGGATGAGGGAAAGATCAATCCTGCAATCACCTGGGATGTTTATTTGCAGATTTGGAGGCTTATTGCTCCTCGAAAAAATTAGTTCTGACAAAATAAGTTGAGGAATGATTTGCTACTGTGTCTGTACCTAGAAATCTTTGGGGGCATAATTTCTTCCAGCCCCACCTCACTGAAATTGCTTGTTCCAAGAAAAAGTCTTATCAATGTGAATAGTTCCAGAAAAGACTTAATTGTAATTATTTTTTCCTGGCACATTTGCATCAGCTGGAGATACTGTATCATAAGGCAAGTAGAACTATTAAGGCCAAAGTCTGCATCTTACAGAAGGAGTGGAGTGAGTAAAACTGGATTTGCTGTAAATACAAAGTGGAACCTAGAGTTAAGCAAAATGGGCAAAGAAAAAAGTAAAATATATTGAAGGTTAGACAAAATATGTAGATGCTGCAATCTAAAAGTACAGAAACTTATTCTTAGAAACAAAAGACTGATTTTTGTCAGTTGCTTTTTTATCTTGATCACTGAAAAATGTTTCAAAGGAGGAATTTTGCATTTTCCCCTTCTTACCCTACTATACTTTATTAAAAAAAGTATTTAATTAATGAATTTGAATTGCTGGCTTCCTATTTACTCGTAGTAGGAATTGTGACAAGCTGCTTAAATCTCTTGTTCCATCATACATTTATCTTTATATATAGCTTAAGTGCCCATAGGAAGGCTTAAGTAATTTATGGTTTGTGCTGTGTTATGACATTTCCTACTGTATTTAAGAGCAAAGTATTAGAATACTACATTTAGATAAAACTCTGAGTAACAGGAAACTTCTCCAGTGCTGCACACCAGATCAGTAGGGATTTTGTTTTCCTGCAAAATCAGTGGCGATATCTTAAGGTCCATAATGTATCCTGGCAATGTAGTCTGCTACCTTAAAGCTAGTAAGTAATGTGAGCAGCATATTGCTTCTTTTTCATTTTTAGGAATATTTTATTGACTTTGGCAGAATGATCACAATGAGTAGTGCATGAGTCTTTGGCTATTTTTTTTTTTTTTTGGTGTGAGTTCCAATGAATAGCTGCTAACCAATTAGTTTTCATTTAGGTTGTAGTATGTTATAGTATTAGAGTAATTAAAAGGAATTTTCTGATTAAAAGGCAGTGTGAGGGTGGTGAGGTGCTGGAACAGGTTGCCCAAAGAAGAGGTAAATGTTCCATCCTTGGCAGTGTTCGAGGCCAGCTTGGACAGAACCTTGGGCAACATGAATTAGGGTGAGACATCCATGCCCATGGCAGCGGGGTTGGAAGTAAATGATCTTATTGTCCTTTCCAACCCTAACTATTCTATGATTCTATGATTTAAGACCTACAGTAGAGATCCCTACTGCTCTTTCATTTTAGCTTTTAGAGACTGGCACAGTTCTGTGTAGTGGCAGCTGCTAGATGAGATGTGAAGAATCCCAAGAGTAGAATCTAGGAGTGGATGTCAGTGAATGAAATACAAGTTCGTCCAAGTCCAAAATAGTATACAATGTATACTATTCTATATATATATTTCTATATATAGTATAACAAAATGATGCTAGACAATTTATTTTTTTTACTCAAGAAATAAACATAAAAAGTCCAAAACCATATTCCTCCATGGAAATTAAATTGTACTTCCTACACATTAAATATAATAGCATTACTGAGGCAAATATGGATAGTGAACTCTGGGCAAAATAATTGCTTTCTCTTTTTTTTTTTTTTTTTTTTAATTTCGTATGTTGAAGCTATGGATGCAGGCTGGGATGCCTCTTACCATGCTTTTCTTTCAGCTCAGTTTTTCTACGTAAACTGTTGTCAGCACATACTTTCAGTATGTGGCAGAACCATATCAACAGAACCATCTTTGAAACGCAACCGACATATGATAGCATGGTATTGTTATCTCAGCAACTGCTGCGCTTAATCCTTCTATTATTGAAAAGGCCAATATAAATAGGGTTTTCTATGGCAGAACAGTTAGTGTTGCTAGCTAGTTAGGGAACAAGCTATCTGTGCTTGGCAACATTGCTTTATAATGTAATGTGGTAATATAGGAACAGATAGATAGCAAACAATTAAGTTCTTGAGCCTTGCTCTTTTTTTTCCCAATTTGGGTGCTCATGCAATTGATTTGCATCAAATTTCCCACTCTTAACGTTACCTGCGTTATTGTAAAATAGTGTGTGTATTTTCCAAGATTATGTCCTCTCTGATTCCTTGAGAGTTCTGCAGTTTTTGGTTTTCCTGAAATGACAATAGGTGGATGATTGGAAAAGTGGGGAAACAAGTTTCAACTAAAGACATGTGGTAGGCCTGTCACCCGTTCCAGCCATCATACAGGTTGCACTGTAGTTCTAGATTTTGGAAAAACAGCTTTCTCTTTAAACTAGCACAAAAGAATTTCAGGTAGCTGGGGGAAAACTGGTATATCACATGTGAGTTGTGAATGGAAGATTCTTATCCAGGACTTTCTCAAGATGCGTTGAATAACTTCAATTATATAATGAATAAACTACCACGTATCTGATTTTCAGGAAAATAAATAATTGACATTATTCGATATTTTAGCATCTTCTTCCCTGTAAGTTGGGGTTTTGGCAGAGGTAAAAATAGAATGTTATGCAGTTCATGAAAGCTTGAATATGAAGTTTCCATTCCAGTCTGTTTTGCCAGCTCCTTAGAGGTGTAAGACCACCAAACTGATTCTGGTTTAATTTGACAATGTATGAGAAATACAAAGGTATGCACAGTGGAGCTTTCTGTCGGTTTATTGTGACTGCACTGTTTACTGTCTTGTAAAATTGATCACATTTTAGAAATGTGTGTGCTTTAGCCATGGAGCCTAGCTGTCAAACTTCACATTTCCTTTGATGACTGTGAGGAATCCCATAAATGTAAGTGAGCTTGAAGACTTGGTGTTCAGGGGTAAAAATGAAAACTTTGTTTGGTGAATAGGCTCGAAAAGAACCATACAACACCACAGTTTCTCTGAAAGCCTCAAAATCAACTGTAAATAAAAGTTGACTGTGAAGAAAGTCAATAAAATTGTCGCTAAAGTAACAGCAGTAGCTTCATCTTGGACATTTTATGTCTAGCAGGAGGGTCATATCACTTTTCTGAATTTGCCATGGCAATATTGAAATTGAAACAAGGTGTTTGAAGCCTATGCAGTATTAAAACACAGTTTTAAACGTTTTACTCTTCCTTGGATACTAATTCAAAGCATCTATTTTATATACTACCTATTGTATAGAATATGCTAAACAAGTTTGCATATTGTTCTCCACCGTGAATCCCAATTTTACAGTTGTTACTCACTTTTTAAGGTATTCCATTATGCTGAAATTCTGACAGCTTCCTTTGTTTTTATCAGAATTATTTTAAGTTATTATGTCAGTTTAGTTCCATCTGGAAATCACAATCAAGCGTGCATGCAACTTTGTGTTGCTTATATGTATTTTTTATACATGAGGAAATAAAATCAGTAAATATTTTATCTCTACAAACTAAAAAATATCTTATGTACCTCAGCAACAGAATCTCTTTGGGTTTATGTATTCTTCCACTGTTTAAAACTGATACAGCTTTACGTGCAAAACTCCTACCTTCTGAAATAAAGCTGTGGTTTTGTGTGTCTATGGCAGAGCAGCCACAGAAAGGCAAACCATTCATTGCTGTCTTCTAGGTGTCTGTTAAGAAACTTCCAATATAATTACCTGGCTTTTGAGGGTATCTGTTAGAGCTTTTCTACTTGCAGAATTTTATCTGGCTTGCTAATATTCCTGCTTAGGTTTAATCTTCCTTGGAAATACTTATGCAAACATTGCCATTTAAATTTGAAATAGTTTAAAAGCCTCGTCACAGGCAGCGTGATGGGCAGTGTGATTGGATTTACCAATAATCATTGATTTTCCGTCACAAGTACTGCCAGAGTACCACTGTTTTAACGTGAATGAGCATGCCTCTGACTCATTGAAGTGCCACACAGAAATAACAGTTGCTTCTCGTAAAGTATACCACAGAATGAAAACATAGCCTGAGGTTATTGTTATTGCTGTTTTAAAATTACAGACCCTAGATTTACTTGTTAAGACTTGATATTTGCATTTCGCTGTAATAAAAAGGATGTTTATTTGATGTCTTTTAAAGGTCTGTGCTGCTCATTTCCATGAAATTTGGCAATATAAGCATGCATTTGTAAAGCAAAATGAGAACTGGAAAACCGTCCATTGGAAATGGCATCACAAACACATGATTTCTTTTTTCATTTATTTTATTGCCACTTATTTTGGCACGTGTTTTTTTTTTTTTTTTTTTTTTTTTTTTTAATTCTGCCCATTCTCATTCCATATACATTTAGTTCTGTCAAGGCAAGCATGTCTTCAGCTGGGTGGGTCTGTAAGCAGTTATTTTTTAAAGTATTTTAATACCTCCTATGTGTTAGTAAATGTGAGATTAGGTAGAAGAGATGTGTGTCAAGCACCTGTGGGGCTGACGGAATTGCATTTGCAAAGCGTATTACAGGTCATTAATACCTGAGCTTCTTCCTGCTTTTAGCAATTCCAGCTATTTATGAAATCTGCAGATGTGGGATCATAGAGCTCCAGTAGAAAAATGCAGAAAATAATGGAGCATGGAATTGCTCTACCTTTCTCTTCTAGGAGTACACCAGAGTGCATTTTTTAAGAGTACACAAATATGATGGGCCTCTGAGCTTCAAATCACTGGATGCTGGATGTGAAGAAAAAATTCTTTACAGTGAGGGTGGTAAAATACTGGCACAGGTTGCCCAGAGAGGTAGTAGATGCACCATTCCTGGAGACATTCAAGGCTAGGCTGGATGTGGTTCTGGGCAACCTGACCTAGTTCAAGATGTCGCTGCTCATTGCGGTGGGGTTGGACTACCTGACCTTTGTAGGTCCCTTCCAACCCAATCTATTCTATGATTCTATAAATACATTGAGGAAGGTTCGTGGTATATTTGTTCTCCTACACTTTTCTCTCTACATCTGATCTTGACCATTGACAGAAGATTTGTACTAAGCTATATGTCTTTTCAGTTCACATACAGTGACTGTTTTATGTTCTTAACATATATCTGTGGAAAGACAAGTTCATAAACTGTATGACATGGTAAAATAGTTCTGATTGATAGCAAGTGTTTGACATTTCTGTCTCTTGTAATAAAAGTAAAAAAGTTAAATAGATGGTTCTGAGAACAAAAAAACAAACAAAAAATAAATAAAAAGCCCTCAAAGACATACAAACCAGAATCCCATTAAAATGAAGACCACTAGTTTAGTCCAATTATTTATGGCCTTTGTAGCCTACATAAATATTAACCTGTCAGGTAATAAAAGATGCTAAATAGATGATAAATAAAAGATGCTAATGTCTCACTGTCATTGTTTTAATATCTATCTGTTGAGGCATAGTATTTCTAATGAAGCGATTTCTTGAAGAAGTGGTTGGTGGAATAGATTTCTTTAATGGTGTGCTGGAGAAAGAAGAATTTAACAAGTTATTTCCACATACATTGCCAAAAGAAAACTCATCTTCTTAACGGTATTATTTTTAAAGATTTAGTGTTGAAAGTCACAGCCAACTTGCTGAATGCAAATTTTATGTTAGAACAGAGTGTTCTTAAGTAAACAAAAAAATTACTTCATTGTGTGTATAGGGAACAGGATATTTGTGCTAGTATTTTAGTAGCTAGCTCATAAGACACTTGGTGTATGGCTGGTTAAGGAGACCAGCTTATGCCTCATGCAACCAAATGAAGGCTAGAATTTCTGCAAAGAAAGGCAACAGTATGGGCTGTGTGAACAGGGACAGAGCCAGAAGACTGAGGCATGAATTATTCTCTCTGAGTGCAGGGCTCATTAGACTACATCTGGTTACTGACTACAGTTTGGGTCACCAAATATAAAAATATAGCTAAAATGAGATGAGTTGAGGGAAGGCCACTAATGCAGTGGGACTGGAGCCCTTCCACTGTGAGGAGAGCCTGTGAGACCGGGGCTGGTTCAGCCAGGGTAAGGTCTGGATCCAGGACACGCAGCATCATTTCCAGCACTAACAGAAAAGATTGAGGAGATGCAACTGGGCTTTTCACAGCAGTCTATGGCAGGAGGGCGAGAGGCAGCAACACAAACTGAAAACAGGAGACGTTCAGGGTGGAGATGAGGAGAAGCCTTTTACCCACAAGGACAACCAAGTAGTAGGGTCAGGGCCCAGAGAGGTTGGACCATCTGCATCCTTGGGCGTGTCATGCCCGACTATATGAAGCCCTGAGCAGCTGGGTGTGAGCCCAACGCTGAGCCTACTCTGGGCAGGGTGTGGGGCTAGATACCTTCTCAGGTCCCTGACAGTATGAGTGAGCTCCTGATTGTGTAGCTTAATGGGGAACACATTTCGCAGCTAGACTGCTTCTCCAAGAATGTTCTTAGGCCAGTGTTCTGCTCCTCTCCACTTCTTGACTTTCATTAATTAAAATCTCAATATAGAGATGCAATTCCATTGTATGAGGGGAACACAGTGTGCATTCTATTTCAGAAACTTGGTATGATGTTAATTTTAAAGTCCTTGTAAACAAAGGATGGTGTGATTTAAAAAGACATAGTGTTATTGCTGCTGAGTAGACTGGGTTCAGAGAGAGGATGTGAGTCCCCACACTCAGAGAGATAGGGATTTCTTCATTACTGTAATTAGTGGTACAGAAAAAGAGAAAATGAAAGCTTAAAAAAAAAAAAAATCTTCCCCTACTGTGTTTGACAAAGAGCAAGAAGTGATTTTTTTTTGTCAATATATTGCTTATAATGATATACAAATAAGACTGCTTTATAATCTATTTAATGTTCTGAAGGCATTATGATGAAGCATTCAAATATATTTCTCAGTTACCTGTTAAACAAAGCAGTTAGTTATAAAAAAGCTGAAATATCTTTACATGACATACTAATTATGTACAGAGGAGTTAATTCTTTTATAAATCTGACAAATTGTCAGATTGGAAAAAGTCCATAACTGTTACAGATATGATGACACTTCCTCCATTTCAAAGCCTGATTTTTGATGATTGATGGATATAACCATAGTTGGTATAAGACAATCAGACGAAAATATTGAAGACAAAAATAGAATAAATATGTAGAGGATACAAACTTTTCAAAATGTTATCTGTCATAGCATCTCATCAAATTTGCCTTTGATGTGTCATAGTTCATTGAATTTTGATGTACAGACAAGACAGCAGAAGTCAGCAGGTGACCTTGGTTTCATCACAGTACTTACACGTCTTTTAAGAAAAGCTAGGGTTGATCTGTTCAACATAAGAACATGATTGTTCTAGTAGATGAGTCCAGCTCTAGCTGTAGACTTCATTGTTCGCAGCATATAAAGCATACTGCATTGAAGCTGAAGTCTAAAATGTTTGTTATCTAACAAACAAGATTTAGACCTACTAAAATATTTTTTCCATCTTGCAAAACTCTACCACGCTATTTTGAGAGACAAAAGGCTTAGAGAGAAAGCTACTGAAACAAGAATGTGCCAAGAATTTCTTCCTCTATGTAATGAAATTCCCCTAGAAAAGTCCAAATATACAGCAAGCTCACTACCCTGGTCTTCAAGAGAGCAGATTTTGGCTTCTTCAGAAACCTACTTAGTAAGGTTCCATGGGATAAAGCCCTAGAGGGCAGGGGGGCCCAAGACTACTGGTTGGTATTCAAGGCTCACCTGCTACAAGCTCAGGAGTGTTTTGTCCTGACAAGAATCAAATGGGGCAGGAAGGCCAGTAGGCTTCCATGGGTGAATAAGGAGCTGCTGAGAAAACTTAGAAGGAAAAAGGAAGCTTACAGAAGGTGGAAGCAAGGACAGGAGGCCTGGGAAGAATACAGGGATTTTCTCCGGGAATCTAGGGGTCAGGTCAGGAAAGCTAAGGCCCAGTTAGAATTAAGTCTGGCCAGGGATGTCAGGGGTAACCGGAAGGGCTTCCGTAGGTATGCTGCTAACAAAAGACAGACTAGGGACGATGTGGGCCCTGTCCGGAAGCTATCGGGAGAACTGGCTACCCTGGATTTGGAGAAGGCTGAGGTTCTTAATGACTTCTTTGCCTCAGTATTCACTGGCAAATGCTCTGACCACACCACCCAATTCTTGGAAGGCAGATGCAGGGACTATGAGAATGAAGACCTTAAGCCCACTGTAGAAGAGGATCAGTTTTGAGGTCATCTTAAGAACCTGAATGTGGACAAGTCCATGGGACCTGATGAAATCCATCCGCGGGTCCTGAAGGACCTGACGAATGAAGTTGCTAAGCCACTGTCTGTCACATTTGAAAAATCGTAGCAGTCATGTGAAGTTCCTGATGACTGGAAGAAGGGAGATATAACCCCCATTTTCAAGAAGGGGAAGGTGGAAGACCCAGGGAACTACAGACCAGTCAGTCTCACCTCTGTGCCTGGCAGGATCATGGAGCAGATTCTTCTGGAAGGCATGCTAAGGCACATGAAAAACAACTGGTTGGTGACAGCCAGCATGACTTCACTAAGGGGAAATCCTGCCTGACCAGTTTGGTGGCCTTCTATGATGGGGCCACCTACAGAACTGATGGACAGGGGCAGAGCAGTTGATGTCATCTACCTGGACTTGTGCAAAGCGTTCAACACTGTCCTGCACAACATCCTTGTCTCTAAATTGGACAGACATCAATTTGATAGATGGACTACTCAGTGAGTAAAGAACTGGCTGGATGGCCGCACACAAAGAGTTGTGGTAAACAGCTCGATGTCCAGTTAGAAACCTGTAACGAGTGCTGTCCCTCAGGGGTAGGTATTGGGACTGATCCTGTTCAACATCTTTGTTGGTGACATGGACAGTGGGATTGAGTGCGCCCTCAGCAAGTTTGCCGATGACACCAAGCTGTGTGGTTCAGTTGATATGCTGGAGGGAAGGGATGCCATCCAGAGGGACCTTGACACGCTGGAGAGGTCAGCCGATGCCATCCTCATGAGGTTCAACAATGTGAAGTGCAAGGTCTTGCACCTGGGTCGGAGCAATCCCAGGCACAGCTAGAGATTGGGCAGAGAAGAGATTCAGAGCAGTCCTGCAGAGAAGGACTTGGGGGTGTTGGTTGATGAGAAGCTTAACATGAGCCGGCAGTATGCTTGTGCAGCCCAGAAAGCCAACATATGCTGGGCTGCATCAAAAGAAGTGTGACCAGCAGGTCAGAGGAGGTGGTCCTGCCCCTCTACTCTGCTCTTGTGAGACCTCACTTGAAGTACTGCCTACAGTTCTGGTGTCCTCAACATAAGAAGGACACGGAGCTGTTGGAGCAAGTCCAGAGGAGGGCCACGAGGATGATCAGGGGGCTGTGGCACCTCCTGTATGAAGACAGGCTGAGGAAGTTGGGGCTGTTCAGCCTGGAGAAGAGAAGGCTGCGTGGAGACCTCATAGCAGCCTTCCAGTATCTGAAGGGGGCCTACAAGGACGTTGGAGAGGGACTCTTCATCAGGAACTGTAGTGGTAGGACAAGGAGTAATGGGTTTAAACTTAAACAGGGGAAGTTTAGATTAGATATAAGGAAGAAGTTCATTACTGTGAGGGTGGTGAGGCACTGGAATGGGTTGCCCAAAGAAGTGGTAAATGCTCCATCCCTGGTGGTGTTCAAGGCCGGGTTAGACAGAGCCTTGGGCGACATGATTTAGTGCGAGGTGTTCATTGCAGGGGGGTTGGAACTAGATGATCTTAAGGTCGTTTCCAACCCTAATTATTCTATGAATCTGTGATTCTATGAATGATGGTATTTGCATTTTTATATGCAGTTTTACATTTATATTCATACATTTCTTTAGTTGTTACCATCCAGAGAAGCTTATCAAATGGAATAGCATGTTTTTTATGTCATTGTGGGGCAAGTATTTGCAAGGCAAAATTGTGAGGCACGGCACGATTCAGTGGAGCAAGTTTCCAAAACAGCAGAGAGATCAAGTCAGAGAGAGTATTCATGTTTCATAAATATTTTTACCCTATACATTTCCTTTCTGGAAGGAGGCTTCAAAACAATGTAAAAGCGCCAGCTGCTAAAAGAATAGTTCACATTGTTATAGTACACAAGATATTTTCACAGATCCTAGTACTTTGTTTTACTTAAACTTTTATGTGAGATGTGCTTTACAGAACTAATGATAATAGTTGTTTCTGAAAAAGATTACCATTTAGAAAATGTGTATGTATTAGACTGATAGTTTGTAGCTAGGTAGATTTTTAAAATTAGACTGCTGCTTATGTATTTAAATGCTGAGGGATAAAGAAGGAAGAAAAAAGCAGCTCAAGTAAATTCTAATCCCACTTCACAAAAGAAAGAAAAAAAATGAGAATTTCAAGAAATGAAGAATAAGCTGGTACAGGTTTTGACTCTCTGATCAGAGAGCAACTTCAGTGATCGGAGTGCTTTTCTTTAATTTTGAAGCATTATTTAGCAGCAAAAAGATAACAGTGTCTAGACTTTCCATCTCTTACCTGAGCATTCCTGATCACTAACCAATGTTTCATATGGAAGTATATATGTCAGTATATTTGAACATTTATTTTTCTTTTAATTTTTATGGTGAGCAGTACATATCACTGCCCAGTAATCACTATCACAGTTCTGCATATTATAATGATTACTGTGAAAATATGGAATAATTCATAAGAAGTTACTAGCATATCAAGCAAAACAAAAATATTGCTGACTTCAGTCAGTATTTTCAGTTCAGTATTAAAGTTGTAAAACCACTATATTTGATTAGGATTTACAGACCCACAAAATATGGAATGTCTGCCTAAGTGTACCGAACATGTTAAATAGAAGAATAGAGAAAGCACATTTTGGCCTTCTTTCTGCTGTGTCTTTATCATTGTAAATATTCTTCTCATTTATTCAATTTTTGTATGAAAAGCAGAATAACAGATTGCTGTCAACAGCCATGTAGAAAATAGTTGCACTGAAAATCATCTTCAAGTTGATAATTTTTAACTAAAACATATACCATGTTTCCCCTACCTTTCTTTAAGTACATCTGCCAAATTTTCAGAGTAATAATAGAAAACAGAAATCTTGGCAGGCTGTTCTGGTAACAGCTCAGCCTTGCAGGAACTTGAGATTTGGGACAAACATCTTGGTAAATGCCTAAAGAAAAGTTTCTAGAATTTTTTATGGAGTACCCATGGAGTTTTTCCCCAGAGTAACATAAAGTTTTAATGGGGGAGTTTTAAAATGCTTATCAACGTACCTTAAAGTTTTAGTGGAAATTATTTTGACTTCATGTATTGGATGACCCCTCAACTTTCTGCTTCATACAAAAGAGTCTTTTGATACCAAATAGAGTTAAATCTGGGCATGTGACAGTAACCAGGTATTATAAACTCCCTTTCTTCTTTCTTTGCAGAATGCTTTGTATGTTCTGTTCTCTTTTAAACTATGCTGATCAACATTTCTGCCTAGACATCTTAATCTTCCCCCCACTCAAAAATTTTCAGTTATACTTTGGATTCCAATTAAGATTTATCTTTAGAAATTTGAAGCATAACATAAAGCCAGTATACTTTCCAGGCAGCTACATAGAAGGTGGAGCATTAAATGTAGACAGTATTTAGCTGTTTAGCTAACTGACACTAGCTAACTGAAATGTCCTCCATCAACCTGATGGTCTCAATATTCTCCTCTGAGATTTCAGTAGACATAGTCACTGGCTTTGAACAGGACTGATGCTTTTGAAACATAACAAGAAGGAGAACTCTGCTCTGGTCTTGATATTAATATATATAATTATAATAATTAAAAAAGTGGAGTTATATGATAGATGTGTATCTACCTACAGATGCAGGCTGACTGATTATCCGCCCAAGAAAAATTAATGGGCTATCAGTGGATAATACACAGAGTACTGAAAGTCTGCATTTTCTTTTTCTTACACAATAGAATTATAATGCTTTGCTTCCAAGAAGTCTTCATGTACTTCACTATGAAGAAAAATATGGATTCAGTTCTTAGATAAAACAATGATAGGCCTAGAAATCCTTTGGACCAGCCCATCTTGTGATTTATTAATACAGATGACATTCTGTGACTAGCAACATGCATTTATTTTTTAACAGTACTACTATGAGCCTCTGCCAGTCTTCATGTCTTTCTTTGTGTCTTTTCCCAGTCTATTCTTGGTACGTGTTCTCAGTATTATTTAAAATAATCATAAAGAAGTCTGCTCTGATTTCCGCCAGCTTTGATTTCATTCCATCTGTCCAATATCACTTTTACCACCATTTTAAAAACTACATTACAGGTTTTGTTTTTTTATTACTCTATCTGGACCTTGTAATAACTATTCTCAAATGAAATAAGAACTTAGAAAAGTGTCCATCAGTGCAAAAAACATCCTTCCTGCCTAAGTCAATTTTATGATCTTGGTGTTCTCACAACACAATCCAAGTTGTTCATCTTGTCCAAGAACTGGGAAATGGCAGTATGCCATAATTTCAAGGGCTGATTAATCACAGCCAAGGCCTTAGATGCCAAAGACTTCGCTGCCAAGGTCTTCAAGGCTCTTGGAAGTTGTCCAAGCTTGATTTTTTTCTGGAGAATAACTGTTCCTTCTGGTAAACTGGTTGCTGTTCTGTTGTGATGACAACATTCTTGCGACACTGAATCCCCCTTTTTCAAAGATGTATTGGATAGTTTCAGAGTATTAGCAAAAGGTTTATTTGTGAGATTTTTTGTCCTTTTCCCTGTCCTCTCTTACACAATCCCTGCTGTCACATGACAAGAAAAGTAAAGCTTACTAGCTTTGTATTTTTTAGCAAGTAGCATGGCCCTGCGTGCTTACTGCATTTTGTCCAATTTCAGTTGTGCTGGTGGTTGTCTCTGTTTTGATTTCAGAAACAAGTACAATCAGTAAATACAGAGAACATGTGAGGCTGGTATTTCTTCCTGTTGGTTCATTTGCCCATCACTTTGTTCAGGTCTGTGCAGAGAAAACAACTGTTCTTGAAAGCATTTTCTTTATTTTTTTCATAAAGTTTCTAAGTCTACAAGGTGAGAGAATCTATTTTGCAGTGATCTTTGAAAACAAACGTTATTAGAAATCTTATGCACAGAAAGCATAATTTTGTAACATTTTAAAGCAGAGATACCAAGCTGATCTGGGTGACCTAAGTCCTGTCTTCCTATTTATTGTGGTTCCACTAAACAGCTGTACTGATTAAAACTGAGAAAAAAATGACCTAGAATTGTAGTTAAAATGATAACCTACTTGTCCAAAATTAAACTACGTTGTACCCCCTGGGTCAAGAAGATGCAGGATAAGAACAGGTCTAACCTTAGTGGTTTCAATGATGCTGATCTTCAAAATTGCCTTTAGTGTCTTTATTATGCAGCATCAGTTTCTGGCAGTGGTTCAGTGGAGTATGCTAAATTAAGGTGCTAGGGCCTTTAAGTTCTAAAAGCATACTAATATTTTGGTATGTATTCAAGACTTTAATTTTATATTTATGTCTTATACAAGCTGCCCATTTAAAGGTAAAATAAAAGAAGAGTTTATTCTAATGCCTGTATGTTTGAATACACCTGTTCTGTGTAATTATTTTGGAATGTTTTATACAACATGGATCTGTAGGGATTTTTGACATAACTCTGTTCTTGTCTCTCATTAAGGACAGGGAACTTGCTCAGAAGCATTTGCAAAAAGAAAAAGCATACCATATAGGGAAACAGCAGAACATGATTAAAAGATTTAGAGATAATGATGAGACAGAAGTACAGCCATATAGGACACCATAGAAAACAGATAGTCATGAGAGGGATCGGTGAAATGAGAAAAGTTTCACATGTTTCTTGTTAGAAGATAAGTGATGGCAGGTTTTGTGTTTTGGTTTGGTTTTGGCTTTGCTTTGTTTTTATGAGAAACCTAAGCAAACATACAGACAGCAGTTGTAAAATAAGAATTGGTAATTATTGCAGGCTCGATTAGAAATGAAAGATGGGATTCCTAAGGGTAGTTCATAGTGATTTTGAAGTACTGATACAAGTAGTGTTCTCTGACAACCTGTATTTCTGAGCATGGAATGTAGACTTTATAAAATGTTAATTAAATTATGCTTTTGTTTACAATAGAAAAAATGGCCACTACATTTAGTAACATAAAGAACAAAAATCTTGTGTTTTGGGATTTTTTTTACATGGATAAGGTAATCTGTTTCAAACTAGTATGTGAAGTGAGTATCTACCATTATGTATTGTCTGACTTCCTGCTTTATTTGAGCACGTGCATTAGGAGAAGTGCATTAAGCATAATAGAGTTTTGAATGTTCAGATTTCAAATATCTCGGTTTGGGTGTTGCCTTATCCAGTGCTGTAGGTTGTTAACCTCTTTATAAACAATTCTTGGGCAAAGTCACTGTCCTGGGAGACAATAACACCTCAAGGAGAAGGAATGAATTAGTCCAAATTGAAAGCAGATGAAGAAAGAGGCAAGATAAGTGTAAGTGAGGACACAATGCAAATTAATACATATATCTTAAGTGAAAAGGAGGTGAAAACAACATAGCAGCTGCAGAGACTCAATAAAATGCAAGCTCTGGTTGCATTTAGCATAGAACATATCCATGATTAGTGTATCCAGTATCATGAATTTTCTAGAATATGTATGTGATACCAAACACATACATACATACGTAATACATATATATATATATATAAAAATTAAATAGCTATTTCTTCTTAAAAAAAAAATACAAAGACCATCAGTTATTTCTAGAAATCTATGAAGGTACAAAGTATTGCTGAAACAGAAAATTTAACTAACCTAATACTTACAGGTCTGACGTTCTCAGATTGAACAAGGACTCTTAGTACATCATCCTTATATGTGATAGGAGGTGTTACTACTCAGCGAGCTGCATAGTTCGATGAATCTACAGGAAGTGTATGCTCTGCTTGATGTCAGTAAATTACAGATATCAAGTGTATGTGTACCATACATATATCAAATACATGATATAGGAATAAAATCTGGATGATTTGTCATCCTAATAAATGTGAATTTTCAGACTTCCTCTCAGCCTTCTGAGGCTTCTAATACTGCGTGAATTAGTGATAATTCCATTCTTTACCTAAATACACATTTTTTACCCATCATTCATGGAAAGAAAAAAAAAGGCATCTCAGTCTTCAATTCAGTCAGCAGTTAAATCATTACTACATTGTCTTCTGAATCGTAGAGCTCTGTTGCTGGTCAGATAAACCTATTTGAGCTATTTCATATGCATAAGTACTATGCATAACTGCTAGCATCTGTATTTCTTCCTGCCTTACAGATGTCGGTATAGAGGAACTCAAGTATAGCACCTCCAAAGAACTTTTTCCTTAAAAAATCCCAACCAAACCAGATGCCAAAACCAGCAACAAAGGACAAATATTTGCTCTATATTTTTACTTTTGATATTACAAATGTTGTTCATTTTTAAGATAAGGTATAATTAGTGGAGCTTTTTGCCCTTACAGGACTTTGTTTCTCAGTAACAGCTGTTTCACAACAGCAGTTGCAAAAACTATCAGCAGTTTACAAATTAAATGTTACACAACTGCTTTGCAAACAACCCCTTTCATATTATTTCATATGAAGCTTTGAGGTATGGATGACAGAATAGAACAAACAATGAAAAATCAAAGGCTACTCTACTGGCTTTGTGATGCATTTCAAGATAGGATACCATGAAAGCCTCCATCTTATACACAAAAAAATAAATCTGTGAAGTTTCTAGAAGCCTGGGAATGTGGCAGTAAATATACCAAACCTGCTAATATTATCTGCTTCTATCTCATTGTATGAATAACAGTTGTCATGTATGGCAATAAGAACAACATGTAGTGCTCTTTTTACATTTATAACATGACTAGACAATTGAGGAAAACAGCTGATGGCATATGCACTGAATATGCAGCATGGCATTACATTTCCTTTGCCCCGATAAGGTTCTGACTAGTCTGTTGAGAAAGCAACACTGCCTAACCTTCGTTTTAATTCCGAACCTAATGAATTGTCAGGGGACTGTATGAGAAAGCCAGAGGGACCTATATGAGAAGTAGGATGAATGACAAGAGTCTTTCCTCTTAAATAAGTTTGAGGCTGTCAACAGCCATTTTCTTAACACTATGTCTTGGTCTTTGCACATCTTAAACTATACTAGTCGCCGGTGTAGGGTACAAGCCTTATTTGCATACCATCAGCAATATGCATACCATCAACAAAGGCAATATTGTTTTCTAAAATATGTGGGTGACTTTAATCTAACCAGTAAAGGAAAAAAATACAAAGTACCTTCACAGTGGTAGCCATTGACTTACTTAAGTGTAATAGTTAAATTAGAATAGTTATTGTAAAGTGTGCCATTTAAATGTAAAGCTTGACAGGAAAATAATCCAGAGTTAGCTTTGAGTTCATGGGTTCTTATCCTGGTGTCAGTGTGTTTTCCCAAGTAAGTGTTTCAAAGATTGGCAGATAGGCTTGCATGGCTGTGAGGTCATAAGTGGCATACCTATAATACTGTTGACTTTTGTTCATTGAATGTACACAATAAAGTTTAACATATAAATGTTAAGCAACTTGAATACAACATCTTCAGGCTTGTCAGAATGATAAGGAAAACAGACTTCTGTAAATACTGGATCTAATTACATCCCGTGGTTCTGTAATTATTGGATGAAGGTATTTCTAAGCTTCATCTGTTTCTTTTTGTACTTGGAAATGTGGTAGCCCAAATATGTACAGTATTGATTTTTCTTGCTGCACTGTGCTCTTTTCATTATAAGCAACTGTTTGTAGCTATCAAGATAAGGAAGGCTCCAGTAACTATGTGGACAATATAAAATACGTGCTACATTAACTTACACAGGTAAAAATGTGACTGGTAGGATTGTAAATTATGCCAGATTTAGTGGGAGTACTGAAAAAACCCCCTCGTGAAATAAATTTTTTAAAGAAAGACGCTGATGGCAAGGGGTTGGAACTAGATGATCTTAAGGTCCTTTCCAACCCAAACCATTCTGTGATTCTGTGATTCATTTGCCAATTAGCTTTACAGTTTTAGTCCTAGGTAAAATTTAGGAAAATCCAGCAACATCTGTCTGTGATTATACCTCTGTAATCCAAGCTAGTCTCTTACATAACTTGTTAGCTATATCTTCACTTCCCATTCCATAATGTTGCTTCATTACAAATATACACATACATGCAACGAAGGAGGTTCCACAGCTTTGTGAATCTAATTATGAGAGGCATGAGAGAGGATAACTGTTGTAAAGAAGAGTTGGACTGTCATTTTAAAGGTTTTCTGTCAGCCAGCTAAAACCAAACTAGGGAGTCTTAATCAGTAACCACTGAAGTCAGTGGTGCAGTGATCAACAAATGGACTGATGTCAGTCAGTAGTAGATATGAGAATTCAGTAGAACAAAACCAAAAGTTTGGAGAGTTTGTGCTTAAAAATACCTCATTTAATATATTTGAAAAAATATTTGAAGTGTGCAGGAAGCCTAAGTCTTATATATTACTAGACTTAGGACTGAAAGCCTTTTATGGAAGTGCTAGAAAGAATGTAATCCTCTGGTTTTATTCATAAGCAGGCAGTAGAATATTACTAAGCATTTCTCTGTTATACAGCTAACCTTTTCATCCGTATTCTGAAAAGGACAAAAAGTGCAGAGAAAAAGGCTGAAATACTCAAAAAAACTTTATATTTGGTCTTATCCACAACTGTCTCAACACTGCACAAAGTCAGGCTAGTAAAAAAAGTTGAGTTCTGCTGTATCTCATAGTGAATTAGGAATTATATTGATAGCAGTAAACCCTTTGTTGTCTAGCACTATTTCACACAGGGCTAATAACTGTTCCAGGGTAGCTGTAGAAATGGTCTCATCTGCATGCATTATTCTGGGTACTCTTTGGCAGTCTGGTAATTTTATATTATAGAATTATTGTTGAGAAAGATTTAACGGTCACAGAGAAATTACAGCATTTCTCTAAATTTATCTAGAAATTTTGAGGAGAAAAGCTACCCTATAGGTGCAGGAGGAAGAGAAGAGATGAGAGGACATTATTTACTTGTGAAAAAGGACCAGCATAATCAAATAGCTTGTAATCCTGAAGGCAAGGAGAGGGGTGAACTTGCTTAGAGAAGAGATCTACACACAGAAACATCATATATATATATTGCTGAGAAATGTGTGGGTCATGGTATGAAAAATTTTAAAGCCACCTGAGGGCTTTTACAGATGGGAAGCAGCACACTGAATAGCTTCTTCTTACCTGTTTGCATTTTCATGCTAATAAAACAAGCTTCTCCTATAGAACTGCTTACTGTAAGCATATACAAATAATTAACTTCCGTCACCTTTCTCCTATGCTGGAGATCTGGTTTTCTCCATCATACAAAGTGGAGCATTCTGGGAGCAGATCTGCTTGTGAGAGACAAGGTGGTTATTTGGTATATTTCCATTTCTTTTGAAACAAAATCCTGTCCTATTAGAGAAGAGATCTGAACATGGTAGTAAAATGTATGCTTTAAGATGAAGGTAACTTTGCACAATGATTTTTTGCATTTCTTGATATTCTGCGCTGTGCATTAGTTACACCACAAGTTATGTCTGGGCTAAGACGGTGGTATATCATATTTAGAAACAGTAAGTTGCCCACTATAAAGTGGCTTTTTTTAGCTGCAACCTCTGAGGAGCTCCTTTCTTGATTTGAGTTGCTGTTGAGTTACTATATTATGGTATAGATTTCTCCTAGTTTGTTTTCATTTGGTTCCCAACTTGATTTGCAAAGTATAGGGGGGTTGTTGTATTTCTGAACTGTACTTTGAACTTCTTTCTGCCCAAGTGAAAAGATGAGATAACTTCTGTTAAGATAAAAGTTGTGTCTCTAGGGAGTACATCATAAATGAGGTTTGTTCAGAGGCAGTGTTACAGGAGCATTACATTTATAGGTGTTATTAACTTTACTTACAAGTCAAAAATAACAAGAACATGAAAGGCATGGAAAAGGCATTACTGAGTCTCTCAGGTTTTTATATTATTAATGGTTTTTCTTAATTTTTAATAGAAAAATAAGAGCTAAAGTTAATAAAACATACAAACATTTGTTAATGTAAGTCTTACCATGACTTCTGTTTCTCAGTCAATCCAGAATCATGTTTGGGCCACTCTATATGTTGTTTTAGTAAACTTTCTTTTTCTCACACAAAGGGTTACAAAGACCTGTAAAATGTGGTTACTTTATGTTCAGATGGATTCTGTTGTTGTTTTTCTAGGTCACTGTTTTCCACTTTATCTGTAGACTTCTCTCTCTCCAAGAGAAGGGTCAGGATCTTATGTGTGAAAAGGATATTATCTGTAAAGACAAGAATTTACTGTTAGTATATTTTGAATCATAACAATGTGTATCAATCAAATATTACTAGTCCAAAATTAGCTACTACAGAACAGAATGGAAAAAAAAAAAAAAAAGAATACTAGTATACAAAAGAAGTTATAAAAATAATCATACAGTGCTCCTCTGGGGTCTTGAGGTCAATGGCTTCAGTCTGGACGTATGGGCTATATAGCAAGATGTCATCATCACAAGTCTGAGAAATGAGATGTTGGTGTTGATCCTTCTTCCTCTCTCCAGCTTCCACCTGGGGTAATTTTTATGTTTGCTAGCTTACACCTCGCTGTTTCTTCTCCAGTCTACAAGTTCATGTTACATCTGATTTTATTACATGCCATGCCTTTCATGTGTGGCAGATGTTATTTCCCTTTTCACTTTGTGACCCAGTGGCAGGCCTGCACCTCTTTCTGTAACTGAGCACTGGAGCACCGGGGGGTCTGCGGTGCCAGGCTGGGCCCCTTTTTTGACAGTGCCATGTATGTGCTTGTCTCTCCACTTCTCAAAGCCTCTGCTGTCATACCAAGCCTGCATTATTCTATCCATACTGTTGCATTAGAATCAGAAATACCTCATTCTGCACAAAGTAACCACTTGTTATGACTTTGTATAAAAACTATGGCTGTAACATTAAAAGATAAGCAAAAGTAAACAAAATTAGTGACAGCCATCTGTCAGAAGAAAAATTACTGTCACGTCTAAATCAAGTAAAAACAAAGGTGCAGGCATGTTCAGGTAGAGCAAGGCCAAAAAGTCTCAGTGCCAAGGCCTTGCAAACCCTCTTTGAAAGCCTGTTAGTAGCAGTACCGTATCAACATCACTGGGATACAGCATAATGCTCCTTTCCATTTTATTCTCCTTCTAAATGAATGTATTTTATGTTGTAAGCATTGTATGAATTTCAGCATAAAACATACTAAAAATTTATTTCACTTGTAGGTGTCACTTTTATTAAATACATATAGCTAAAATCCTGTGTCACAAAATCACATCAGAACTTAATGATTCCTCTCTGCATAGAAGAGACTGTGTATAATATACTTGCCAGGGACCATCAGGAGAACAAAGCCCCTTTATCAGATATGTGTCCCATTGTGGCATACTAAACAAGGAATGGTAGACTACAGAAACGTATGACTGCATTAGGCAGACTTGTAGTCTCTTTTCTTTCCTCACTAAAGCCATTCCCTTCTTGTAAAGGGTAATACATGATGGTTGGTTGTCATCATTGAAGGAAGGTGGAAAGTGAAAGTGTTACAGGAGAAGAAAACAGACAGACCAGGGACAACGTGGGCCCTCTCTGGAAGCTATCGGGAGAACTGGCTACCCTGGGTTTGGAGAAGGCTTAGGTTCTCAATGACTTCTTTGCCTCAGTATTCACTAGCAGATGCTCTGACCACACCACCCAAGTCTTGGAAGGCAGATGCAGGGACTGTGAGAATGAAGACCTTAGGCCCACTGTAGGAGAGGTTTAGGTTCGAGACCATCTTAAGAACTGTGCACAAGTCCATGGGACCTGATGAAATCCATCCGTGGGTCCTGAAGGAGCTAAGCCACTGTCCATCATATTTGAAAAATCGTGGCAGTCATGTGAAGTTCCTGATGACTGGAAGAAGGGAAATATAACCCCCATTTTCAAGAAGGGGAAGGTGGAAGACCCAGAGAACTACAGACCAGTCAGTCTCACCTCTGTGCCTGGCAGGATCATGGAGCAGATTCTTCTGGAAGGCATGCTAAGGCACATGAAAAACAATGACGTGCTTCGTGACAGCTAACATGCCTTCACTAAGGGGAAATCACACCATGGCTGACTTTTTTGAGTTACAATGTGGTTTAATTTTCTTTATGTAGGCATATCCGTGGTAACTGATGTTAATGGTTTAGAAAATACTGCATCTTATAAATTCTATAGCGATTAGTAAAGGGTCTATTACTGTAAATATAGGATGCAGGGTATTGAGTTCAACTTCTAGTTATATACAGTTGATCTTACACACAGTTATCTATTGTTGAGTTTTGTATAGTTCTTTAAAAAGCTATGTTTGTAGTCATTTAAAATACATGAAAATGATTGAATAACTGCTATAAGTATTGTAAGAAATTTCTGGCAGGTGCCTCACCTCATGTTTTCTCTCTTTTTTTTTTTTTTTTTTTTTAATATTTCCATTCATGTCCTAAGATGCAAGATTTATCACATATATTTTTCTCGTCAGTTGGTGCATATCTTGCTTACACTTTCTTTCTTCATTTTAAATGTGCAAATTTTCCCTTTCTTGCACATCATTTTATTGAAAAGAACCCGCTACAGTCATTGTAAATTTAAAGCTATGCAGTAGAAAGCTTCTTCCAAAAAGAGAGCAGTCACTTTGAAACAGCAGTCCTAAATTTTTTGATTGGCAATGTAAATTCCTGTAGTCAAGACTTTCAGTCAGTCTCACCTCTGTGCCTGGCAGGATCATGGAGCAGATTCTCCTGGAAGGCATGCTAAGGCGCATGAACAACGAGCTGGTTGGTGACAGCCAACATGGCTTCTCTAAGGGGAAATCCTGCCTGACCAATTTGGTGGCCTTCTATGATGGGGCTACGGAACTGATGGGCAGAGGCAGAGCAGTTGATGTCATCTACCTGGACTTGTGCAAAGCGTTCAACGCTGTCCCGCACGACATCCTTGTCTTTAAATTGGAGAGACATCAATTTGATAGATGGACCACATGGTGGATAAAAAGCTGGCTGGATGGCCGCACACAAAGAGTTGTGGTAAACAGCTCGATGTCCAGTTAGAAACCTGTAACAAGTGCTGTCCCTCAGGGATCGGTGTTGGGACCTGTCTTGTTCAGCATCTTTGTTGGTGACATGGACAGTGGGATGGAGTGTGCTCTCAGCACTCAATCCAACGACACCAAGCTGTGTGGTTCGGTTGATATGCTGGAGGGAAGGGATGCCATCCAGAGGGACCTTAACACGCTTGTGAGGTGGGCCGATGCCAACCTTATGAAGTTTAACCAAGCCAAGTGTAAGGTCCTACACCTGGGTCAGGGCAATCCCAGGCACTGCTGCAGGTTGGGCAGAGAAGAGGTTCAGAGCAGCCTTGCAGAGAAGGACTTGGGGGTGTTGGTTGATGAGAAACTTAGCATGAGCCGGCAGTGTGCTCTTGCAGCCCAGAAAGCCAACATATGCTGGGCTGCATCAAAAGAAGTGTGACCAGCAGGTCAGAAGAGGTGATCCTGCCCCTCTACTCTGCTCTTGTGAGACCTCACTTGGAGCACTGTGTGCAGTTCTGGTGTCCTCAACATAAGAAGGACACGGAGCTGTTGGAGCAAGTCCAGAGGAGGGCCACGAGGATGATAAGGGGACTGGAGCACCTCCTGTATGAAGACAGGCTGAGGAAGTTGGGGCTATTCAGCCTGGAGAAGAGAAGTCTGTGTGGAGACCTCATAGCAGCCTTCCAGTATCTGAAGGAGGCCTACAAGGACGTTGGAGAGGGACTCTTCATCAGGAACTGTAGTGGTAGGACAAGGAGTAATGGGTTTAAACTTAAACAGGGGAAGTTTAGATTAGATATAAGGAAGAAGTTCATTACTGTGAGGGTGGTGAGGCACTGGAATGGGTTGCCCAAAGAAGTGGTAAATGCTCCATCCCTGGCGGTGTTCAAGGCCGGGTTAGACAGAGCCTTGGGCGACATGATTTAGGGCGAGGTGTCGCTGCCCATTGCAGGGGGGTTGGAACTAGATGATCTTAAGGTCCTTTCCAACCCTAACTAGTCTATGAGTCTATGATTCTATGAAAACACACCATATGGATGGTGAAGCATATACTTCTGTGAGCACTTCTTGATCCCAGCCTCAGGCAGGACAGGCAAGTGTTGTGCCCTGACACTGTTGCTGCATGTACAGTAGCTGTCAGGAGAAGAAACAATAGACCAGGTGTGCCCCATGCCTAGCTCACTAGGCTTGTTTTGGGGTACGTGTGGTTTGTGATAGTTAGCTATTTCCTTTCAAGTGCTTTGCAAAAACTCTATTTCAGAAGTTACATGGAGAGAAGTTTTATTTGCTCCCATTTTTCTTGCCACAGTTAATGCCATAATTCTTATGAGTAAAGCCTTTTTCAACAAAACACCTCACATGGCTGATCCTTTGCCCATTCAGCTGAGCATGGGCATATGTATCTGAGCTGAACAGGGATGGGAATACTCATATTTTTAAAGGAAAACACACATGCATTTTGTAGACTCAGATGTTAAGCCAAAAATGTTCTAATTCTTATTACTGCAACTCTTGCATACCAGATTTTAAAGCAAGTGCCTTTGACGCGTGCTTTATCTCCAGAAACTTTCTAAAAATGAGCTTTTATACTGGCCTCGAGATTTTGTAGTGTTCATTTTAACATTACTTTTAATCAAATTGATGAGGCATAACTGAATGTTACATTCTGCATTGATAGCTTACTTGCTTATTTTTTAAATGGTGGGAATCCAGCCAGTGTTTTTCATTAAAAAGATTACTATTTTTCTAAATAATTTAAAATATACCATATAATGGCTTTATTTTTGTTGCCTTTGCACATCAATAAAACCAAAACCTCATCATATATTTGCTGCATTTCTTTTTCAGGCTTTTTTTCTTCTTTAATCTCCCAGTATTTGCAGCCCTTGGATTAACTTGGAGGAGCCTTAAATGAAACATACTCTTTGTTTGTTACAAACATTTCTGAGTTGTTAAGTGAAATACTACTTATTAATGGGACAAAGGGAAAATATCAATATAGTGTTGGTGTATGCACAACTCATGTTATGAAAATACACATTTGAGACATAGTGCATAGATGTGGTGGCTTGCATATGAGAGTATTTCACATAGTTTAAACTACAAAGCTGCAAAATACAGCTCTTGTTCAGACTGCATAAAAATCTACAGTGTCAGGGTGTGACTGGCTGCCATATTCTTCTAAATTCATGTTATTTCAAAGATGGCTCAAATGCTGAGATTTCTGTGACCACCTGCAACAAACCAAAAAACCGCATTATGAGCTAT
This sequence comes from Strigops habroptila, assembly GCF_004027225.2. Lineage (NCBI taxonomy): Eukaryota > Metazoa > Chordata > Aves > Psittaciformes > Psittacidae > Strigops > Strigops habroptila. The sequence goes on from NC_044302.2 coordinate 71,249,940, forward strand.
GGCACAAATGCTGATGAAATAAACCACAATTTCTCCGTTTTTTGCCTCTGTGACAAAATTTGCTAAATTTTAGCTCTTATAACTCAGGTTAGTCTTATAAATCAGAAGTTAAATTACAATATAAATATAGAAGTGTTTTGGGTGTATCTGGTAGGGTTTTGGCAGCAGGGCAGCTGCTGACCTGGCTTCTTCAAGAAGAGACCAGCACCAGACACAGCTGGTTCCAGCTGGTTCGTAGAATCATAGAAGCAACTAGGTTGAAAAAGATCTTTAAGATATGAAGTCCAACCTTCAACCCAAGGCTGCCAAGTCTACCCCTAAACCACGTCACTAAAACGTTCCAGGCAACCCTGAGGCAGACCCACCGCAGGGCACAGCTGAGCCCATTGGTGAAGCTGGTGGTGCCTCTGGTGAAAACATAATGAAGAAAGGGCAAAAGTACCTGACAAGCAGAGGTCACACAGAGGCAGGAAACAACACAGGGAACAGCAAGGGTAGAGAAGGAGGGAGGAACAAGGTGCTCCATGCAAAGCAGACATCCATGTTGCTTCCTGTGTGGACAGGAAGAAAGGTGGTAGTTTAGTTTTTTTGTGTTTTTTTATGCAGATCTGTTTTAATGATCAATAAATTACATTAATTTTTCCCAAGTCTGTTTTGCCTCTAAAGTAATGGGTGGGCAAACAACCTGCGTTTACTTTGACCCAGGTCTTTCAACCTGTTTTCTCCGTGTGACCTCAGTGCTGATGAAGGGGCATGAGGAAGCAAGAGTATGAGTGGGAGTGCTGCTGTTGGCCAAGGCTAACCTGCCTCAGCGGGAGTGAGTTACGCCAGTCAGTGCAGGTCTCATAAATTATCCTTGATATCATAAGCCTTGTTTGTGTTGTAGTTTGGATGGTAAATCGGAATTAAGTTCTTCAAGTTAACAGAAACATACCTGTTAAAACAAATACTGAGACCAGAAGCCATGCCCAAAGGTGTGGTTATCTTTATTGTAGATGTTGTGTAAGAAGGAAATGAAGAGCATAATCCACGCAGGGAAAGTATTCTTGTTTATCAGGCTGTAATTCTGGACTGATTTTTCAAAAATAGTACAATTTTTACTACTTTTAACTACAGACAGATTTTGACACTGTGTATACCTTGCTGTAGTGTATGTGAAAGCTATGAACAGTCCTCTGAATAAATTGCTGTAAGCACTGAACTGCTGTAGTGTAGCACAAATATTTGTCTACTGCCTCCTTTACTATGCCATCTGTCTTGGGCATGCCTTGTCTGTGCCTTCTTCCTAACCTGATATTTCAGATTTAAATGAATTTATTTTTTTCATCAAATACATTAATAAGAAATAAAAAAAAAAAAAAAAACCCATAGGGAGAAATAGAACCACTTCAGGAGGTTTTATCAGTTACTCATAATTGAATAAGGATACTACTTTATTAGCAGTTGCTATGCAGCAATTGAAGCTTAAAAATGACTCATGCAACTCTCCAGATAAATGAAAGACAGTAGATTACCAGAGAGTAAATTAGAGGATTAAATGGCTAGCCATGCTGACTTTCCTGAAATTCGTCTGCTTTTTGTTCAGCACAGTATTAAAGTTTTCACAGTGAGGCAACTTTATGTGCATGTCAGACCTCTTTCAGCCTGTGTGTGTGTCTGTATCTATCTGTCCTGTCTATCCTTGACCCTTGTGTTTATGAATTCAAATGTTGGGTTCTTTGAACTTCAAAAATTTTGCATCTTGATTTTCCCTATGAAACAGTCAGTATTGACAATGTGATTCAATCAGAAAATCTCCAGAAAAGTTGCACTTTTCTTGAAAATAATGATTTTTAAACCCAAACATTTTAATGGGTGGCTTTTATGTTTTTGTTAGTTTATAAAAGCTGTATTACTTTGAAGTCACATCTGTGAGTCTTTCTTTGAACCTTCAAAATCTAGAAAACAGCTTTTCTTTAACAAAAATTGCATTTTATATGGGTTAAGAAAATTCACAAATCTTGGGCCTGTGTTTAATTGTAAATTAAACTTTCATGTATACACAGAATTCTGAAAACTTCCATAATTGTGAAAGGGGAGGCTGGTCTCCTTGAAGTGTTACCACCTTTCAATGGGAAATAGATTTCTTATGCTGCTCTTAGACTTTGGCAGTTGTATGCACCATTAAGGAAAGAATGTCTCCTTTATCTAATTGAATCTCTGCCCATCTCCTCCTTTAGTGATCTTATGTGTATTAGATTTCAGGGTTTGCCTTCTATGTTTTTTTGTGGTATTTTATTATGGTTTCTACATCAAGAAAATGGAATTATCTTAGGAAACAGAGCTCAGAAATAAATCTATGGGATGTAAATTTGGGAGTAGTTTATGCCAGAATTACTGCACTCATTTTGGTGTAGACGAGATTGAAGAGTTAGGCTTTTTTTTTCACTGAAATTTTGTTGATGGGATTTATAAAATGGCAATTATTTCATACTTCTTTAAAGTTGCATGAAGTTGTGGCTTTTTTTTTTTCTGTGGTAAGGGCCATTGTTGACTGCTTTATTCCCATTTATTTTAGCAAACCAGTGACAGGATTAATGGTCTGTCGTTTGTAGTGCCTCCCTCTGAGGACAAGATGGTTTCAACAGCTCAGGTCAGATGCAATACTAAGAACAAATATACAGAAATAAAATCACTAAGGAAGGGGTAAAAGGTGATAAGTAGTCAGGGTCTTCGCCTTATTCTGACATTGTCGTATGGAGAATAAAGGTGGTTGTGTTGGAGCAGAGGATTCATAATGTTTATTATTCCAGCTGTTCATTATGAGGAGTTAACGTCTAGCAGGGTGTCTGTCAGAGGCAACTCCTCAGTAAATGTGCAGTTGCTCTGTTTGCCATATCAACACAGTTATTTCCTTCAATTTGTTACACACCTACTCCTGTAACGTTTCTAGAAGAAATTTTGGCAAAGTGATACTAGTCAGAATATGTCTACTTTTGTGTTGTTACCACTCTGTCTTCTCAATGTGGGGAAAAGATAACCTTGGATACTTAAAAATTAGAGTGAATGGGTTTTGAAAGGAGAAGTCAATCTGTATGTAAGTGGATCTGTATGCATGAAAGAGTCTGATATTGTCAATTATAATAGCCTTTTGATGAACAAACCATAGGTGATCACTGTCTTGTAGCTCCAGAGGAAATATGTCTTTTTTCTAGCATACGTGAAAAGTGCCTAGTGCAAACATACAGTACTGAAGTGTCATTTTGTTTCAGTCAGGGTCAGAGATCTTTCTGTGTTGTTTGCCGTCTGGAGCAAAAGTAGTTAAGATAGTTCATGAATAACAGCAAAGAGTTTAGAAATATTGTGAGTTCATTTGACTTCTTTTGCTTTAATCCTGATTGGTCAGTTCAAACGAGACTTAATTCATGATTGGACACTGCAGTAATAAGCCACTCCCTGCATCTGAAACACTATGTATACAGTATTTCCACTTCCAGCATGCCTCTGTCATTTACATCTAGTACTGCAGAGAACTGCTGAAGTTAAATTGGTGCAGGAGGATCTGTGGAATTAATTTGTTTTAACAACTGTTGGGAGGTGTGGTCAATCAAAGCCTAGAGTGGAAAAGATAACTGGATTTGTTAAAATAGAAAAAGGGAAGAGAGAAGGACCTAGTGAAAATGCTGCCATGAACCCTTGCTGTAACACGTAATTACAAAGTTCCCTGCCAAGGGCAAAACCTTTTCGTATTGGGAAAGAAACAAACAACAAGATAATAGAATATAATGCTTATTATCTAAAAAAAAAAAAAAAAAAAAAGTGTGAAGAATTATGCGGTTCTTGTTAATGACATTCTCTTGTGAAATTTGCATGGATTGACTTGCTTTGGGTGCATTTAAAGTCTGTCATCCTAAATCATAGTTTTCAAAAAGCATTTTGAACACATTTCATCATTAGTTGATTGCGGAAAGAGCAGCACTGAAGACTGTAGTCAGAGTCCTCCAGAGCTGCCTGCCTTTCTTGCCTCTACCAGAAAGTGGAGATCATATTATTTCTAATTTTTTTGTATGACCTCTTCAGTTTGTTTGTATATCCTAGAATTGGTTGCCTTATGACTCTTTTATACCCTGTCCAGGTTGCATACCTCTCCCGTGAAAGTGAATTGACACATAAAAAACTGAGCCTGGAATGAATTTACTGGCATTTACTCTTTAGTGAGAGAAATACACAGCATTTGGAGAAAGCTTTTTATTATGGAAAAGATAAATTTGTTCTAACATCTTGCCTCAAGGCTCTTATTTTTAAGAAGGTTATCATCATGCAGTGAAGTGCGCAGCATGATACTGTCACATTGTGAAGAACACCTCTATGCTGTTATTACAGTATTAATTAGAAAAAAAAAAAATCCTTAGAGATTAAAGAATTACAATTATTAAAATTATTTTGAGTAATGTAAATACCAAAGTCAGCCAGTACAATATTTTGGGTTTTCTTACTGGATTTAATTACAGAAATAAACAATTACCATTACATGCTTGGCATATAAAATGTAGCAAAACAATAGCCTTGTAACATAAAGAAGGCATATCTGATTATAGTCTAAGAGCTAATCCCAATCCATTTAGTTTACATTATTTACAAGCCTTCTGGAAATGTTTTATTTAAAAAATGGTGACACAGATTGCTTCAATGCACTGTGAGACCAGTTTACATCAGAAAGAAACATGAGCGTATCATCTTGTTTTGACCTTCAGATTTCTTATTCTTAAGAAATTCAGAAATAATCCAGAATTCCAAGGCTAAGGTTCACGTAAATAACTAGCATTTTTCTTTTTGTCCTGCAGTTTGCTTTAGCAAGTAGCCAAATCACAGACCAAAAACTGGTAAAAAATTGGCATGTAATTACATTGGTAAACTTGAGCCAGTGCTTCGGCAGAACAAAACCATCTCTCCGAAGATACAGTAATGGCATTTGGATATCCAGTAGCCCACCACCAAGTATATAAATGTGTTATTTGCACGCTGGAGGCAGGCAGTCAGCTATAATAGTGATGAATGCATTCTGAAGCATTTATAAAGTCATGGAATGTTTTGGAGTAATCCTGCTAAAATAGTGGGGTGAAAAGCCATAATGCTGAGAATTTACCATTTGTGTCTCACAGTGTGATCACTCCAGATTTACAGAATTTGCCTGTTCTTTTGCTTGGAGGGAGAATTTTGACACTTAGAGCACTTTGGTTTTCCGTTTATGTCAGATGTTAGGTTTTGGAATCTTCCCGTCCCCCTTCTTTTTTCTAATAGGGAAGACTACCTTAGCCTGGTTTTCCAATGTTGGTGTGGGTGTTTTTAACTCTAGGTGTGTTTCATCAGTACAGTAGAGTTTTTTAAAAGTGAATAACAAGGCATGCAGTTACATATGTAATTTACAACCTCCTATCCCTATCTTTGCACCAGGAGCTAATTGCTTTCAGCAAAGTACCAGCAGCAGTAGGGCTACTGATACATGCTATGAGAAAATAGTGCTGTGTTCTAATTCAACTTCTGTTTTCTCTTAACCTTAGGTTATAAGAAGGTCATGAACACTGAAACATGTTCAGATACAACCCCAGGACAGTATTTCTAATACACTCTTATGATACGACAACTTTATTTCTTCAACAACTAAATTATAATTTGCAGAACCTCTATCATGTGTCTCAGCAGCTTCCCACAGTCTTCCTTCCAGTGAATTCATACTTTGCTTGTAGTTTGCTCCTCACATATTGGGGCAAGTTTCTTGACCTAGGGGTGGGCTGTGTTCCAAAGATTAACCAAAGTAAGGAAGCTAAAATATTAGAATGCTAAGTGTCTAAATACTCTAACAGAGTTTTCTTTTTATCATTCCTTCAACTATTCATGTGTACTTCTGGTTGAAATGAAATTGAGTTTTATTTTATGTGGGGGGTGGGGTGTTTGTATTACTATTTTTTGATTGTTAAACCATATTTTATAGTGAAAAGTTACATATTTACATTACCATTCAATTTCTTTTTTTTTATTGTATGCTTTTGTGTGTGTGTGATTGTTTTTTAAAGGCTCTGCTGTTGTTATCTTGACAAGGAACTTGTCATGAGAATGAACAAGAAATTCTGTGAAGTTCAGTAATGACAAATAAACATAGCTTATACAACTTTAGACATAAACACCAAATGGGTTTATGGCTTAAGGTAAAGATTGACAAATGGAATATGCTAAATAAAATCCTGACTAGGAACACTTGCCCAATATCTGTAGGCTGTCTGTGAAACTGAAAAAGTTAAAACTTCGTACTTTATGCATTAGCCTGTGGAAACAATTTCACTTCTGAAATGCTTCAAGAGTGTTTGAGTATAATGGGCTTTGTACTGCCTGCCTTGGCTGTACCCTGTGGAGAGCACTCAGCCCATTCAGCTTGAACTCCATTTTATCTAGCTCTTATCCATTAATTTTCTCCTGACCTTGGGCATAAAATATATGCACTTTTTATGCTCGATGCCTTTTGTGGAGAAAGAGGAATAGCATTACCCATCGATCACCATTATGAATGATACAGCTTGAAACAAACACAGGTCAGAGACAGATATGTTAAGAGCAGATTTGTATTGATTCCATCACAACACTGAGTTAAAAGCGGGGAAAAAAAATCAGAGTATAAATTATGAAAAGAGATTAAAAAAATAACAATGGCTATGAAATAAATTTAAGATCTTTTCTTTAGGGTTGTTATTGGTGAAAAAGTGAAATTTGTTGCTGTTATTAATAAAATCTACCTCCCCTTAATATATTTATTGTCATATCTTAAAATCTGCAGCTTACTACAGCACTACAGCACTAATACATGTTTTACTGCTGCATTTTTTCCTGTTGAAAGCTTTTTTGTTAAAAGAATCTTACACTGATTAGATCCGTTAATCTATATTTAACTCTAGCGCTGAAATATTTAAACCACACGTCTAGCTGTAGGCACTTTTTGTTTGTTTGTAACTCCAATCTACTTGCATAATGCTGCTTTTCAGTGCAATAATATTGTATGTCTTGTTAGGATACATGATACTGCTACTAACAGCAGAAGTTTTAATAAGCTTATCTGAGTGCAGTATGCAACTGTATGGTAGTGTCCATGTGGACTAGTATATCCTCCTTCCTCTTTGTTAATCTTCCCCCCCCCCCCCCTTTTTTTTTTTTCCCTCTTTGGTGGTTTTTTGTTTTTTGTTTTTTTTCTTTTTTTTTTAGTTTGGTTTCTTTTTGGGTTTTTTTTTTAATTATTTTTTTAAGTAAACTTTATTGTGGGATCTTAGTCTGTTCTCTGTAGTGACATTTGTAGAATTTCCATTAAAAGAATATTGACTTAAAGAATATTGTTGGTGGGGAACAGTTTTTTATACCGTCCGTGTGACTTCCTTTCTGGGAACAGGAAAACTTAGGAATTTAGGACCTTGAGTGGAAGCATACTCTAAAACAATTTTCTTAGGAGCAAAGGCTAAAATCCTTACCTGTTTGAATGTAGAGTGCAAAGAATTTACAGTAAGACCCAAATGGTCTGTATACTTACTAAAGAACCTAGAACTGATAATCCAGGAGAGATGTTCTATCACAGCCTTCCTTGTGCATTTCTTCACATTTCTCTACCATTTCTTTACAGATATTCACATACGGGCATTCATTCATTATGGTCTATGTAATGCTGAAGATTTATGATGAAACCTGAATTAATATTAATAACATTGCACTAGTTCAGTGCAATGTTATTCAGTGTTATTCAGTGCAATAGGTCAGTGACTATATTCAGTTATTCAGTGCAGTAGGTCAGTGACTATTTCTCTGGGTCAACTTGTGTTTAAAAACAAACACTAGGATATTTAATAATTTGAAGATAACGCCATTTGCTACAGAAAAACTAGGTGTGTTTTTTTCTATGGACTTTTCCTTGCCTATTTTAACACATGCAAAACAATTTTTAAAAGTACTGTGTTCCAGAATTACTGGAATAACTGAAAGGACCATTATGCTTTACAGACCTTTTTTATAGAAAGTCCATGAGATCATATTTTTAGTAAAAATGGAATTTTTTTATGTAAATGTTTGGGCATTACTTACATGGATAAGCCCCAGGAAATTCAGGGATAAATCTGGCAGGTGGTCTTCATCTCATTTGTTTTCTCTTGAAGCCGTTCCATACTACTCTACTTGGTTACTTTCATTAAGCAGCTGTGAATGAGAATGAAATCTAACCATTCATGAGTTATATTTTTGTGATATCTTTTAATAATTCACTACTGTTACTAAGCACTTACAATCTTTCACATTTAGAGTAATATACAGTCATTTATTACTTGTTCTTTACTATATCTGTGTAAAACAGAATCAGGAAGTTATACACATTTTCAGATGGAGAAACACAGAGGAAATGGCAATGTACAGTTGTACAGTGAGTCGTACAGTGAATCGGTTGCAGATTCAGAGACTCAGTCCCCTGAGTCCGTAGGTTTTAAAGCCATAAGGGAGTGGTAAGACTACTTAGTCTGGCTTCCTATGTAATACAGGTCTCAGGATTTCCCTGAATTAGTTCCTACCTCATTGTCTAAAGCTGTTGAGTAAAAGCATCAACTGGTTTTTGGATTTCCTGGCTTAAATGCCTGGTGCTGTTCCATGGGACCATTGAGCTTTCTTGGCTAAGATTTGATCATGTATTTGCTTTCAGCCAGAACCTGTACATATTTCATAAACTGCTTCTACAGGAGTACATGTCCACTTCCATGATAAATACTTAGAGGCAGATTTCAAAGCCAGTACTTGTTCATGCAAATATTGATGAAATCTGTCTGAACTGGTCGGGTGAGAGAAAAATGAACTTCCCTAGATTGCTCAGTTTCAGCTCTTTTATATCTTCAGTCAGCTTCTCTTCTGGAGCATAGTTCAGCTGCTAACCCACTGTCAACTTTTATGCTCCACTTGTGCTATCAATCCTTTTCTCCCCTAGAGATCTGTGTCTGGGAATTCTAGTCAGCCTTCTGAAAGAGCACAGGCCAACAAGATACAAAGGCACCCTTCACAGATTCATGCACACTTTTTTCATGTGCAGCTGAATCTTTCTACTGTAGTTAGCACCTTCATGGTGAAGGGATCAGGAGCGCATGCTTCTGAGTGAAGACTGTTAATGGATGTGCTGCATTTTATGTAAAAGAGGAGTATACATAGGACTTCCTGTTGTATAAAGTAAGCCTTAAAAGAAATAGTTTCATCTTCCACTTTTTAGTCAATGACAGTTTAGAAAGAAGAGGAAAAAAAGCACATCCCTTTGCCTCACCAACTTTTAAAATTGTTTCTTGGCATCCACATCCTAAAAAGATTTGAATGGTACAGGGCATTCTAATCATAGTCAGCCTTTTTTCAGATGTGTATTGTGAAATGTCTGGAATTCTGCCTGTCATATTTTGGATGTGGTTTGGAAAAGTGTCCAAAATTGGAAACTTGTCACTTAAGTTTAAAATGTAAATGAATGTTTTTATTCTATTTCCAAATAATGTGCAATGCATCTGCTTTATAGAAAGCTTTTAAGCCTGTTAAATCCTTGGGATCTAGTATTTAAAATGTTGTTTTTAACCTGTTACTGAAGGGAAGTTTTGAAGTATTTGCTGTATGTAGAAGGGATGTATGAACATACAGTTTACATGAATCACCTTTGTTTTAAAAAGAGTGAGGCAATTAATGTGGGGAAGAAGTAAATACAGAAACTGTTAGAAATGGCCACCATTTATCTGTGTATTGCTATAAATGTACACAATGCATGAGCATTCTTTGTATCTCTTTATGGGGTCTAAGTTCTGACTTGGATACCTCCACTGCAGGCAGGTGTTTAAAAGTGCTTTATCTTTGCATCTGGTTAGTTACATGCACTACTGAAAGCAAAAACTCAGGTGTTGCCTGACACTCAGAAAAATTTGGTTTGCAGTCATGAAGACAATACAGATAAACTTACTCGGTATTTAGTATGAATGCATCTAGTCTGCCTGAGAGATACTAGTACAGGGGCTAATGTAATGAATCTTCTTGCTTTCTTCACCAAGTAATAACATCTTTCAAGCAATAGAGGAGCCGACAAGGAGAGGTGCCATGCTTGACCTCGTGCTCACCAACAGGGAGGGACTGGTTGGAAATGTGACACTCTGGGGCAGCCTTGGCTCTAGTGATCACGAGATGGTTGAGTTTGAGATCCTCAGGACAGCGAGAAGAGCATGCAGCAAGCTCACTGCCCTGGACTTCAAGAAAGCAGACTTTGGCCTCTTCAGGAACCTCCTTAGTAAGGTTTCATAGGATACAGTCCTAGAGGGCAGGGGGGCCCAAGACTGCTGGTCGATATTCAAGGATCACCTGCTACGTGCTCAAGAGTGTTGCATCCCACTAGAAGAAAGTGCAGCAGGAAGGCCAGGAGACCTCCATGGATGTACAAGCAGCTGCTGAGGAAACTTAGAGGGAAAAAGAAGCTTATAGAAGGTGGAAGCGAGGACAGGAGGCCTGGGAAGAATATAGGAACGTTGTCCGGGAAGCTAGGGACCAGGTTAGGAAAGCTAAGGCCCAGCTAGAATTAAGTTTGGCAAGGGATGTACAAGATAACAGGAAAGGATTCTATAGATACGTAGCAAATAAAAGACAGACTAGGGACAATGTGGGCCCTCTCCGGAAGCTATCAGGAGAACTGGCTACCATGGATTTGGAGAAGGCTGAGGTTCTTAATGACTTCTTTGCCTCCATCTTCACCAGCAAATGCTCTGATCACACCACAAAAGTCCTGGAAAGCAATGCAGGGACTGTGAGAATGAAGACCTTAAGCCCACTGTAGAAGAGGATCAGGTTCGAGACCATCTTAAGAACCTGAACGTGCACAAGTCCGTGGGACCTGATGAAATCCATCCACGGGTCCTGAAGAAGCTGACGAATGAAGTTGCTAAGCCACTGTCCATCATATTCGAAAAATCCTGGCAGTCAGGTGAAGTTCCCGATGACTGGAAGAAGGGTAATATAACCCCCATTTTCAAGAAGGGAAATATGGAAGACCCAGGGAACTACAGACCAGTCAGTCTCACCTCTGTGCCTGGCAAAATCTTGGAACAGTTTCTCCTGGAAAACATGCTAAGGCACATGAAAAACAACGAGGTGGTTGGTGACAGCCAACATGGCTTCACTAAGGGGAAATCCTGCCTGACCAATTTGGTGGCCTTCTATGATGGAGGCACAGAACTGATGGACAGGGGCAGAGCAGTTGATGTCATCTACCTGGACTTGTGCAAAGCGTTCGACACTGTCCTGCATGACATCCTTGTCTCTAAATTGGAGAGACATCAATTTGATAGATGGACCACATGGTGGATAAAAAACTGGCTCGATGGCCGCACACAAAGAGTTGTGGTAAACAGCTCGATGTCCAGTTGGAAACCTGTAATGAGTGGTGTCCCTCAGGGATCGGTGTTGGGATTGATCCTGTTCAACGTCTTTGTCGGCAACATGGACAGTGGGATGGAGTGCACCCTCAGCAAGTTTGCTGATGACACCAAGCTGTGTGGTTCGGTTGATACACTGGAGGGAAGGGATGCCATCCAGAGGGACCTTGACACGCTTGTGAGGGGGGCTGATGCCAACCTTATGAAGTTTAACCAAGCCAAGTGTAAGGTCCTACACCTGGGTCGGGGCAATCCCAGGCACTGCTACAGGTTGGGCAGAGAAAAGGTTCAGAGCAGCCCTGCAAAGAAGGACTTGGAGGTGTTGGTTGATCAGAAGCTTAACATGAGCCAGCAGTGTGCGCTTGCAGCCCAGAAAGCCAACTGTATCCTGGGCTGCATCAAAAGAAGCGTGACCAGCAGGTCAAAGGGGGTGATCCTGCCCCTCTACTCTGCTCTTGTGAGACCTCACTTGGGGTACTGCATACAGTTCTGGTGTCCTCAGCATAAAAAGGACATGGAGCTGTTGGAGCAAGTCCAGAGGAGGGCCATGAGGATGATAAGGGGGCTGGAGTGCCTCCTGTATGAAGACAGGCTGAGAAAGTTGTGACTGTTCAGCCTGGAGAAGAGAAGGCTGCGTGGAGACCTCATAGCAGCCTTCCAGTATCTGAAGGGGGTCTATAAGGATGCTGGGGAGGGACTCTTTCTTAGGGACTGTAGTGGTAGGACAATGGGTAATGGGTTCAAACTTAAACAGGGGAAGTTTAGATTGGATATAAGGAAGAAGTTTTTTACAGTGAGGGTGGTGAAGCACCGGAGTGGGTTGCCCAGGGAGGTTGTGGATGCTCCATCCCTGGCAGTGTTCAAGGCCAGGTTGGACAGAGCCTTGGACCATGTGGTTTAGGGCAAAGTGTCCCTGCCCATGGCAGGGGGGTTGGAACTAGATGATCCTTAAGGTCCTTTCCAACCCTTACTATTCTATGATTCTATGATCCTATGATCTTTACATCATTACTTAATACCTTTATATTCATGTCCAAATGAAGTCTCTTTTTTATGTTGCTTTGGAGGAATCTTAATTAAGCAAATACAATCTATTTACAAATAAATTTAGTAGGGGAAGGCTTCCAGGTGATTGCAGCTAAAAATACAACACTACTATACACTGAATGCATCTAATTCTTCCTTCATTTGATTCTTGGACATACCTTAGATCATGTTGTCTTTCCTATTGTGTAATTTCTGTTGCTGCCTTGCAAAGGAATGCACTTTCAATGCTCTTAAAAATACTCAAAATCGATACAACATAAAATCCAGTCATCCTGACTGAGCCTTTCCTAATACATTCATCATGTTTCATTGATTGCTCATCCTAGTTAGACAGGAGGACAGGTAATGTATTACTGAAGTATCATCCCAAAGTTCTTATGCAGCCTTTAAAAAAATAAAATACTGACTTCATTAGACTGACTGTTTAGATTGAAACACATTCCTCATAAGGTATGAAAAAAAACAGTAATAAAATGGCACTGGGGAACAGTTCAGTTTCCAAAGCTGTTTGCTTGTTCTAATTACTGTCAGTTTGGTGCAAAGCTGTAACTATTGAACTGAATGGCTGACAGTTTGTGTACACTTGATTCTGCAGTCACATTCCAATTCCTAATGGACAGGTGTCCACTTAACAGATGCTGCAGTCATGATAGCACTATATCAAATCCAGTTCTTGTTAGCTGTCTCTCTGAAGAGACAAGTGATCGAATACACATAGAATCTAAACTGCCATCTCATCTACCGGTTCCTCCAGGTCAGCATTGATGACCCATTGACAGGGCAGTGTAACAAAGCTCATTGTAGAGAGAGTGCTGCTCTGTAGAAGCAGAAATTCCATTAATGGCATTACTTTGGTACCGAAGGCGTCTTTGGTGACCTAAACGACCTTTCCAGTAACTATTCAGCCTTTCAGATCCTTTGCTGAGCTGAAGAGTATTGTCTCTCTTGAAAACTGAGAAATGAAGATGGTGAGAGTTTGTCCTTTGTCTGTTGAACAAGTCAGTGGCAAAGCTGGAAATGGAAGCAAGATTAAACAAGCAGCCCGTTCTCACCGTTCCATTAAGGAATATTAATATTTCACAAGCCAGATTGCTAATAAACCTACCTCACTGCATTATCGTTTTGAAATTACAAATAACGGACAATTTTGTTAACTCTTAGGCAAATCTACTCGTTCCTGATTACAGGTTTATTCCTTTGTTACGTTACCTGCACCCAGAAAGGTGGCATTCTCAAAAGATGTGACAAGATGAGGCTACTTTTCTATGCCGTACAAATACTACAATCTGATACTAAACATACCTTTTAATAAAGAGTATATCCTGGCTGCAAAAATGAAACACAATTGTAGTTACATAGGAGCGATTAAATACACCTGCAGTAGACAACAGGTCAGTTAAATTCAGGACAATTCAGTCCATGGTAGTGATCAATTAAGGAAAATTCTGGATTAACTGGCAGAAACTTTACTGTAATTGAGACACCAGCAGTACAAAGAACAGACACTGTTTTGCAGGCTTAGATGTGAAAGACTTGAAAGAATGAATGTTGTTTAGCTAAAGTCACTCCATGCTATGCATAAAAATCAAGAGAATTATTTTACAATTCATTTCATAGAAGTTTCTAGAGCCCCAGGTCTGCTGAATAATTTAATGTGATTTTGTCTGCGTGTGGCTAAAGACATTTTGAGCGGATTTTGGTTGGTTTCCCCAGTGTTAATCATCACCGTGGGGCAATACTAAACACAGGGTGCTGTCAGTTGCCTGTCACCTACAGGGTTACAATTATCTATGGCAGCCATACCTCATGGTGTTGCAGTTTAACAGGTTTTCAAGTTTGTGATGCAGTTTAGAGGGAAGGATTGAGCAATGAAGTTAAGATGTTGAACAGCTGAAGCCTTCTGCCAAGCAAGTACTTTCATTTCAGATACAAAACAAATTTTATTCAGTCCTGTCTGATATTTGCAACTGACAGTTCCAATACAAGTCATTTTTAGTCTTGCATGTGTTCTGTTTTCACTAGTGGTTGTTTTATTTTTTATTATTATTTTTATTATTTTTATTTTTTGAAATGGATGGTAAACTTAATAAGGGCAACAGATTGTCTGCTGTTGGATAACAAAGGTGATAGTAATTATTTATTTTCAGAAGAGTAGATGTAAGACCATGAATATATGAACAGAAAGATTTTTCCAGTGATGATAACTCCTGCTAAGTTAGTTAGGGCTTTGGCATTTTATTATCTGTCATGCTACTAATCCACCACGTAATTACTGATGAATCATATAAATGCATTGTATCAACATTTAATTTTTCATAAAATAGAGATAGCACATAGAGATTTACAAAATGTATTTTGCATAGTCACTTAATTTCTACTAGCTACTAGCAAATTAAAAGTTAGCTATTAAATTTTAAGTCTTATAAAGATCTATGTGATCCTGGGATATTCATAGTTTACTTGCATACAAGTAAAAATGTTACTTATTTGTGGCTAATGAAAACTGCTGAGAAGTGAGAATGTTGCTCTGTCATTGTAACTGCTTTCCACATGGGTCCCTTGATATTGACATGGAACAACAAAAAATAAATCAATATATTATGCTGTTTCTTTGTGGAAGGTTGTAGGGATGGTTCTCCGAATGAATGTTAACTCCTCTTTGCAGATAATGACTATGTCTAACCCCAGATTCACATTTGAAACATATGATTCACAAAAAACCCAACTTTTTTAAAGAATTCTATCAGAGAATTTGCTAGTTAGAAGTGTCAAGAGTTAGGGTGTGATGTTTGCTGTGCTAAGTTGAGAAACCTTTTGAACTGCAGTAGTTGTGGTTTTGAAACCTGTCCTGTACTGCCTTTGTTGGCTTAGGTGCTGCTGTGTTTCTCAACAGACGTAGTTGGTGTGTTCCATTTCCAGTCTTTTTTATTATGTAAAATCATGAACATGTTCAAATCTCTACATAGAAGAATATTTTCTATTCTATCCCACTTAAAACCAGCTACATTTGATTGTGTTTACAGAGCATCAAAAGGGTAATCTAATTGAAATTCAGTCTTCTGATCTCCAAGGATGCTTCCCAAAGCAAATAGACAAGATATTATTGCGATATAATATAGTTTTCTTTTTATTAAAAGTTATTCTGCATCTCACCCTGCTGAAAAGCAATAGTTCTTGGCTAAACAGCACCAACATTGTTTATGTTAGTTTTTCTGAGACAAAACTTGAGTTCCTTATTCGATTATTGAAGGCAAATGTTGATGATTTTCCTTGTCTTGCTTTGAAGGCTACTGTTCAATAGATAATTGTGGTTTATCTAATCATTCATCAGTGCAAATAAGTGGGAAAAAAAATCATAGCTACCATTTTTGTTCTATGATCTGATGTTTGATCTATGATGTCCATATTTTCTCTATTGCTTTTTATTCTTTTTTCTTGTATTTCTGTAATCCAAATCTCATATAATAATGCAGCAATCTTAATTTCTGTATCTACATTTGTCAAGTTCCCAATTATTTGCAAATCCAGTGTTTATCTCTTGGCCTGCTCTGATTGACAGCCCAGAAATAGTCTTTGAAATTGTATTAGATTCTCATCTCTATGTTTGAAAGGTAAAGTTAAACAGTTTTCCTAGCAGTCTGCATGAAGTCTTAAATCTAACAAATCAGCCCTTTTGGCTCTTGTACCAAGCTTTTGTCTATGCAAAAGTACATCATTTTATCTTTGCACACTAATAGCTTACTGAAAATTGTTGCAGCTGTCCATTTACTTCGGGGCATGTGATAGCTCAGAGTAATTTATTTACGAAAATAGAGCTGTTCTCACTAGCCACACTCGTATCATATATTAAGTCATTATTTTGCATTTGCTCCCCTGTGGAATGAATGAAAGTGTTCCATTGTCACAAACAGCACTCAGGTTTTATAAAAAGAAAAGAACAGTGGATTCAGAATCCCTGTAGAGAATAATATGGTCTCAGCAGCTGCCATGTATTTATCTAATATTTCAATCAACAAATATTGTATTTGTATCACAATAGCTTTCTATGTTTCTGATCAGACTTGAAGCACCATTGTGCTGGACCCTCTACAACCCTATACAGTGACACTGTTCTTGCCCCAAAACCTTTACAATGGGATAGATACAAGAAAATGCAGCTTTTAGTCTACTGATATAAAATACTCGCTGCCCATAAACATCCAGTTTCATGGCCCAGAAAGCATTATATTACATAAGAATTGAAATAAACTTTCCCTAACACTGAGTTGCTCATGTTCTAATGTGCTATTACAGGTACTAATAACAGAATGGAAAAATAATATCCAAATGAAAGTAAATTACCAGACTGATAAAATAAATTCATAATATACTTTTGAAGTGTTATTTAAAATAAAATTTGGGAGGGAAGAAGTGGCTGCTGGTTACAGGGATATTAGGAATGTGCATATTTTGACTCTAAATCACAGAATATCCTGAAACATCAAAATGGAACGTTTAGGGCCTATTTATGCAGATCAGTTACATTCGTCAACTCTAAGCCTAGACAATAAACATACTTACAAATTTAGCCAGGATTTTTTAATTTGGTGAAGTATTTATCCTTTATTGCCCATATTTCAATTTTTCTTATATATAGTACCACAAAATAAACATTGGTTATGTTCTTATTGCTTTTACCTTTAAACAAAAAATATACTACTTCCTTAATGAAATTAGACTTGGTAACAAGCCAGTGCTTCCTCCATTAAGCTACTTGCTGATTCTGCTTATGACTGATAGAAAGACTTCCTTATCCTATGCCTGTCTTCCTTTTGTGCTCACCCTCTACCTCCTGAGCTATATTTACATTAATTATTTGCTAAGAGAGCTTTAACATGAGTCTCCTAAGCTTGCACAATGAGTTATTTCATTCAGGTGCTTCATAAGTTTTGCTGCTGTTTCCTGAACTCTGTTTACCTTGTATGTTGCAGTAAAAATGAGATTTGATTCGATATTCCCCAGGCAATATTGATCTGGAATATTTGGTATTCCCCAAGCAATTCCCCAACAGAAAAAAAATATGCTCTGTGACCCGATGATGTTCTGCTTAGCTGAAAAATCCATTAGGACTTTTCTTTTGTTAAGAAAGTTTGCTATAAACTTTTATCTGACTTTCTTGCCATTATTGTAACTGAATATTTGAAGATGATGATCCATGTCAAGATTTTTGTGGGGGTTTTTTTTTGGTGGTGGTTTTTTTTGTGGGGTTTTTTTTTGTAACACAGCTTCTCCTATGGAAAATGGAAAAATAAATCAGTCCTGACAGATTTTTTTTCAGGTCATCCATGGATATGGAGGAACCCTGCTGTATTCCTTCTGCAGATTTTCAGAACAGATGCCATTTTATTATCTCCTTCCAGAAGCTACATACAGAAAATCTCTTTCAGATACTTAACAAAAAATACAGACAAGTAATTTAAAATTTCACATATGAAAATAAGTGCAATTTTATGCAAATATGTAACAAAGTATATGGTCAACTTTTGAGAGGTGGAGTGCCTTTAAGTATTTTGACTGAGTGGATAACAAAATGCTTTATTTTCATAGTCGTTGATGAGACATTCTCATTTCATAGGAGTCTTTTATTCGTAGTATCCTTTCTCTGTATTTTGCTTATTGGCGTAGGCAGTGAACCTGAGGATGTGAATTTGTGTGTCTCATGATCTCTTAAAGGAGCTGATTGTAAACCAGGGTATGTATGTAGTTAAATTTCATAGCATTTTCAAGTTTAAAAATCAGGATCAGCTATTGTGAGTGGTGGTATCAGCTGGAACCATAGTAAGGATGAAATCAGAATATGCTTAATTTTAATCATACAGGAGAATGCAGTGATCCTGATTAAATTCACAAAGCCTTCTAAAGAATCTGCAGAGGAAGAATAATACCGATAATTAGAGACTAAAAGAAGTTCCCAGTAAAGACATGATCAAAGAGGTTAAATGTGCTGATCTAGACACTGTACAGAAGTTGTAATAAATTTCTGCATCTTTGTAATATTGTGGTATTATAGAACTGGTAGCTTATTTCCCATTCAGTGTTACTGCACAGGCACACTGGCCTGTTTTTCTGTTCTGTTGAATATGCTGATTTCCTGCTTTCTTATGCTCAGAATTACAGTGCTCAAAAGCATTACATTCTTCATAAAAACTTTGGATGATTCAGGTTTTTTTTGTTGGTTTTCAGAGAGAGGAGAAGCACCATACTCTATTTTATAAAGGTGTTTAGTTGGAAGATGGTTTATTGTACTGATTTGTGTGGAGAGACAAAAAAGATACTGACACAAAATGCCATCACAACAGGATATTCAGTATAAAAAAAGAAGATCTGACCTTTAGAAACCTTAGAACCCAGTTCATAGTTTTTCTACTTTAGTATCTTCCAAAGCAAGAATGAGATATTGCTCCAGAATATGTATTATGCTTGAACAAAAAATTGGAGCTGTTTCAAGGAATTTGCAGTCAGTCTTGGGCACTGTACTTCCTTCTCCACTGTGTCTTTCCTCCACCTAGCAGGAAACAAAACAGTGGTTACTGTAGGCAGACCGCAAGACAGATATGTTCCTTTTGAGCCAGAAGCTATTGGGATGAGCAAAGTGAAATTCTGTTACCTCTGACCATCTGGAGGTCTACCTCTAAAATCTCTATGCCACAAAGTTTACAGTATATTTGGCCATTTGAGTTACTGGAACATGTTTTCTAAAATCTATGAAACAGGTAACTTGTTTTTTTAGTGTAGTGTCAAGTTGAGTTAGTTGGCAAGAACAGTCGAAGGTTTAAAGGTGGTGAACTGCTTGAACTCTTTTATCTCAAAGGGGAGCACTGGGATACGCAAGGGTTCTTACTGTTCTACTGCAATGCCTTTATACGTCAGTTTCCATATCTTGGGACAAGCAGAGATGCTTCAGCTCTGATTCATTGATGTTTTGAAAGATAATATTGTTGAGAGGTACTTAGTGGTGATTCAAGTGAAAACCCTGGGTAAAGCACATTTATTTCATGTGTGTGAGTAATATTACACAGAGAACATGAAACCTTTTTTTTTTTTTTTTGTGATAGAAGAGCTGACTGTGAAAATGAACAGCAGAGCTGTGTGCTAGATTCTGAAAGCATTTCATAGTACACAAACTGCCTTTTGCTGCAAATTCTGATTTTGTTTTGCCAGATTGTATCCACTGTTTTTAAACTTACATCAGGATTTGATTCATTATTGGTCACTTGCTTGTTAAAATAATATTTAGTTACAGATGTTGGACTTTAAACAGTCCTGTAGAACTCCTTGCAAATGCTACTTAGTATGAGTAGGAAAAACAGAAGGAGACATCCCTGTCTTAAAACTCAAATTATTTTACCTAATCTGAATATTTTTTCCCAAAGTAATCCAGTGGCTTGCTCTTGAAACACATCAGCAGGCCATATGAAGCTGATCTGGTTTTGAGTGTACTGGCTGTGTGCCTTTTAAGTTCTTTCTAAGATGTAGGTTCATTACAAACTGTATAATCATCATCGGTCTTTATGGTTTTCGTCATTAAAATGTAGAAGTGTCTAAATGACTCTGAAGTCAGCCTGAAATGTTATCCTTTTCTAGCATAAGCTTTTATTTTTCTGTGGGTTTTTTGGTTTGGTTTTTTTATTTGTTTGTTTGTTTGTTTGTTTGTTTAATCTTTAATACTATTTTTAGAAGGACTTGTTGCTTTGTGGAATTGTTAGAAAGAAGTAAAATGGATTAGTCGTTAGCCAAAATGAACAGCTAACATTCTGATTAAAAGTGGTTACAAAGATTAGTCCACTGTAGGACTCTGGAGGATTATACATCTATTTATATATTCTTGCCATTTGTGAGTGTCGTGGCATAAGCCCAGCTGGTAACTCAGAACCACACAGCCGCTCACTCACTCCCCCTCTTCTTCCTCCCCCTACTCCCGGAGGGGTGGGGAGAAGAATCAAAAGAGTGTAACTCCCACGGGTTGAGGTAAGTCCAGTAGTCCAGTAACTAAGGTATAATACAAAACTACTGCTGCTACCACCAATAATAATAATGATAAGGGAAATAGCAAGGGGAGAGAATACAATTGCTCACCACCTGCTGAGCAATACCCAGCCTGACCCGAGCAGCGATCTCGGCCTTTTGGGTAACTCCCCCCAGTTTATATACTGGGTATGACGTGCTGTGGTATGGAATACCCCTTTGGCCAGTTTGGGTCAGGTGTCCTGTCTCTACTTCCTCCTGGCTTCCCCTCCTCCCTGGCAAAGCATGAGACTGAGAAAGTCCTTTATGGGAGTAAACATTACTTAGCAACAACTAAAACCATCAGTGTTATCAGTGTTGTTCCCAGACTAAAGTCAAAAACACAGCACTGCACTAGCTACTAAGAAGGAGAAAAATGACTGCTATAGCTGAACCCAAGACAGTGAGCTTCAGATTCACAAGAAGCAATCTGTGTGGTTATATACAAAAACTTCTTTTTTATATTTTCTGTCATATTTAGCATTTCCTCCAAGATGCTATGCTAATTTAGAGAGAACATGAAGTAAATTAAAAATTAATTGTAGAAATGACAGAATAGGATTTAATGAAATTTTTAATTTCTGTTGCTCTATTTGGTCATCATTTACAAATTTGTTCATTGAAGAATCACTGAAATGAAGTGTGACTGTGTGGTATTTGGTAGTATACAAAAAGAAACAGAAACCGTCTCTTGCCTTTTATGTTCTATTACTAGCTAGAATATTTTTTTTTTCTTTAAATGAAAAAACCCACACAATGAAATACAGTATTACTCAATTTGGAAAACATGAAATGACTATTAATATCTGTGAAGTGATTATGCTATTACTACATTCACTGCTCAGAAACAAACTGAGGCTTGTTTTTTAGTTTGTAAGTACCACAAATGTCTTCATCACATTTAAATTTTGGAGTTTGCATGCAGATGTGATCATTAGGCTGATTTGAGTTTGAGGGCAAACGTCTCACATGTATAGTCATATTGCAGATGTTGCATCTTTTTCTCTGCTTCTTTCAGAATTGCATGCTTATAATTGTTCTGGGAGTTTTACCCACAGTCTTTTACCCTTTATATTGTAGCAGGCTGGCAAACACTATTATCTTTATCTCACCAAATTGTGAGTAAACTTGTCTGTCCCTTTGCACATGAAGAACCTGCCTAGAAAAAGCAGAAAGCATGTGATTCATCGTAATTATTTTCTGTACCTGCTTCTTACCAGCCAGTACACAGCCAAACATCTCTTCAACAGCTTCAGAGGTTGGAGCTTCATCATAAGCGCTAGGCTCAGAAACGGAAAAGTAAATTGTCGCACTCAGAAATAGTGGTGGTGCCACCAAATCTCATTCAGTGGCCTTCTAGCATTCAGTGCTGCAAGTACACAGTTTGTCTGAAATGTTAAAGCAATACCAAAACTGGGAGAGCTCTGATCTGGGGTATAACGCGATGCATCTTCAACAGAATTTCATATCCCTAAGTAAAATCCTCCTAAGTCTCAGTTTCCTCTGGTGCTAACCACAGACAGTGAACACACGAACAGCAAACCCTTCACTACAACACACTGGCAGAATGTATACCCTAGCACTGTACACTTGAATGGGAGGTGTACTGCACTGGCAGAGTAGCCCTCAGCAGACACTCCCTGCAATTAAAAAGCATTAGAGACACCAAGGCTCTAAGCAAATAATCAAAGTTGAGAGCACCAACAAGTTCAAGTGAAATTTTGGTATACCAACAGGAAGGGAAGGAGGAGTTAACTTTGCAACTAAAACAAAGGGAGTACTTCAAATTCTCTGCTCTTCGAGATTGACAAGTAGTTACAACTCTCGGGGTAGGAAGTTTTGAACAGAAGAGGAAACACTGACTGAAGGATTCTTTTGCTAAAAGACAGTTAGGAAGGGAAGGGATGGGGGGAAGAGAGGAAAAAGGATTCTAAAAGGTTCTTATCTCCAGAGTAAAAATACCAAGAATGCCAAAGCATAGAACTCAGTAAGTATCTTCTAAGTATTCATCTTCATAGTCTTACAGTAATAAAGATAGCTCATTGCACTACCATAGAGAAAAATATGGAAAAGTAAAACAGAAACTTAGTATTAGAAAATAAATTTACGCACAGATGTAACAACAGAAATCACTTAAAACACTAAGGGCATAGTAAAATAAAATAGATATGAGTGTCACTTTTAACACTGTTAATAGTAGAATACAGGTGCTATTCAATTTATAGAGCATTTTGTGTGAGGGTTTCATGCAAACAGGTGCAATGCTGTTTTCATGTGTTAAAAATTAGTTCTAGGTTTTACAGCATCTATTCTTTTGATGCACTTCTGTAACTCCTATTAAAGTTTATTAGTATTATGTGCACACCAATAGAATAATAGAAACCATATGTGGTTTATTGTAACAATTATTAAACTAACATCTCATACTGACTGAGAACTTACTTAGCCTACTTACCTACAACCTCCGGCTGTGAACTTTCAATCTTATAACCTCTGAATAACATAGGAGGTCCAGCATGTAGCTGCTAAAGCAAGTGGTGGTAGTAAGTGCTAATCTTACCATTTAGCTAACACTCAGCAGATACTTTGGTATAATGCTAAAAGCTCAGAGCTGTTTTGTCGTAGCATACTATTGTGATCTAAAAAAAAAGAGTTACTAATCATGAATGGTGATAAAATCCAGTGTCACTTTTTAATCAAGGTTTGCATGTGTGCATCTTAGTCCATCTGCACTGCCAAAACATCAACTTGAAAATCAGCTTTTGGTCTTCTATCTTAGATTTCTAGTAACTATTTTTCAGTGTTGCTTGCATGAAATGGCTACCTGTTCAGGCCCTAAGAAGCTTAATGGGTAGTGATGTGAGCATATGCTAAATGGCTTCCTTGTTCTACCCATGATATTAGAAAATAATTTAGAAATAAAGTTTATTTCTCTGCAGTGCTGTATCTGCTTAGCATAAGAAGTAGCCCAAATACCATGGTGAAATGAAGTGTTCTTGATGATGCATGTCTACGTTTTTATGGTACTCACCGTAAATCTGAACAGTGCTTTATGAATCTTCAGGCAAATAAGTGATATGCATACAAGTTGATTTCACTTGTAGAGAAACAGAATGTAATATTTGGTGTGTGTGGGAAATTTGTAAGTGATCTGATTTGCTTTTGGAGTAGGAAGAAAGCGTAATATGAAATAACCTGTGAAATGAAATGGCAATAAATTTAGAAAATGTGACAGTTGGTTCAGCAACATATTTAAGTATATAAACAGTTCCATTACAGTCAGTTTTCTCAATGAGACTACTCATTTGCTTTAACAAATCATGAAAAAGTTTTAAAGCCATTGGCAGACAGTCAAGAAATAATTTTCTGCATGTGATTATTTGGAACAGACTGCCTACATTGAAGAAATATGGAACAATACTGTTTTTTTCATATTTTTTACAGTTATGCAATGTTATAGAATGATGCAAAACTGATTTTGAATGATTTTTTTCAGTATGTAGTGGGTTTATCATTAAAACTGGCTTGGAGCAGGTGCTTTTTAGATTCAGAAATACTGAGTGAATGCTCTCACTGTCTTTCATATGATAAAACCAAATACTGTAAACCAAAAGGAATTCATTATGAAATTTGAAAAAATCTAATTATATGGAGCTATAACGATGTAACTGTACCCATTTTTCACTATAATGGATAGGTCTGAATTGTGAAATGCTATGTAAAATAATAATACATAAAGAATAGCTATTAAAATAATTTTTGTTACCTTCATTGAAAAGAACTTTTACCTAGGATTTGAAAAGACAGGACAGAATGGAAGCTTCTATAGCTAATCCCGCATATCCAGAAAAACAGCCATGGAATTTACAGTGTTACTTGTTGGTCTTGCATATGTTGTGCATAAGTTCATTTAGCATTCCTACGTATTGTGTTGCTATATAATGTATACACACTTTTTCCCGACTTAGGATCATTGGAAAAATAGCCCCCAATTTGCAGCTGATGTATCCTGACTTTTAAACCCTTGATAGTTTCTGACGTCCAGCCTTAGTTTGAAAGTGGAAGTAAGAACTTACAGGTGATAGTTGGGTTTAATTTTGCTTTTCACAGAGACTAGAATATTTTCTAAGGAATTTTTATCTTCTGGAACAAAAGCTATTGTACTTAAATTTATGCACAAAATAAATTAAGAATACTACCTGTGGTAGTTATGAATTGTATATTGTAATTTTTTTTTAGATTTTGTTTTGAGAAAGGTGGGGTTTGTAAGCTCACTTGGAACTGATTGAAACTGAAGTAAGCTTGCTGACAGCTGTTCAAGACCAGCAGAACATCATCTGGCAAAGCCATTATTTTGTTTTTCTTTTGAAGATGTAAGTTAGCATCAGCAGTGCATGTCATTCTACTTGCTATACGAGCTGTTAAGATGATCACAGGCATAGCAAAAGAGATGTGGAAATTTACCAGGTAGTTGCCAATAGTTTCTAGGAGTTTTCACAATTCTTGGTGCAGAGGGAGATTTCCAGTGTTTCAGGCAAGAACTTTGAGGAAGTGTTTCTGCAGCTGTGGTCTCTATGATCTGCACTGACCTCTGTGCAAACCCAGACACTAAATACCAAAAGGTCATGCAATAAAGCAATCCTGAATATTTATCTTGAAAAAAATTGGCCTAATGGTTTACAAAGCACAATAAATAAAGATTTTCCTCTAGCTTTGAGATTTCTAAGGCCAAAATTTAAAAGAATGTTCTTCTCAAAGGTCTTGATGGTGCTTGTTCAGGGTGGCTGTGTTTTTAAAGGAAAAGAAGATGTTAAGGTGGGACTTTGGAGATAATGGTATTTATGGACACATATACCTGCATCAGGCCCTGTAATAACAAGAAGGCTTAGATGTGTCATAGTAAAAGTTAAAAATAATTTTCTTCAGAAAGGTTTTAATACATCAGGATAAATAGTTTAGACAAACCTTTTCCAGAAGCACAGTATTTAAAGCAAGAACACTAAAAAAAAAAAAAAAAAAAAAAGACTAGCTAAATATTAGCAAGATGTTTTCCTCGTGTGCCAAAGAAGCTGGAGGTTACTGAAAAGTCAAAACCAACAGCCCTTCTTTTCGTAATCCCTGTTTTACCTTTTAGTTAATCCTCGAAACAGTTTACGTTGTAGCACTTATTCAAAGTAGCATGTTTTAATAAAATAAAAGCAGAAGGATGTTTAGCATGACAGAGTGATTTTTTAGGTCTTCTTCAGGTATAAAAAGATACGGAAATAACTATTGTGTAGTCTAAGATTTACTGCTATGTATTCATTTAGCAGCAGAAATTATTTCTCAATTACTGTAACATTTGACCTGCTCCCTATTGCTTCTAAAGTGTGCATATAATAATCTTCATGCCTACCTCTCTAGCCTGTAGGAAAGTAGTTAGATCTTTTTTCTCTGAAAGAAACTAGTTTTGTACTTAGTTATAAAATGGATGACAGCTGTTATTACTGATAAATACAAGGAGAAACAGTTCCACTGTTGAAATCAGATAGAACCCTGACACTCTCAGTCAATTGTTTTGTGTTGCTTCTGTGGCACAGGCCTCTCTCACTGAGTGATAATTCGCCACTGGACAGATCACATCTTTTGCTTTCAAGCATTTTGTTCTCTTCTTGTGTACCTTCTTCCTGTAACTTACGTGTTAAGTAAGTCTGTCCACAGAGTTGGCATGGAGGTTTTTGTGCTTACACTGATTTTTTGGTGTACTTGACCCATGGAATGATATGCTAAGCTTATGTCTGTTAACATAATAAACTTATGTCTGTTAACACTATGTCTGTTTAAAGGCAGGAATTGTCTCTCCACAGCTGCTGGACCTCATTAACTATTTTTCACAGAACAGTTTTTGGTGAATTTTCAAACTCTCATAACATGAAACTTACTTTCTATTCCTTCTCATATGCATTTCCACGTACACACACTGTCCTCCCACCCACCTGACATCCTGACTCCCTCAGCCCTCTGGCAATCACAGTGGACTCCTCAAACATTAAACCGGCACTTTTTTAGGCCTGTGGCTTCCAGCCACAGAACAGCTACTTCCTTATGTCCATGCTAGTGCAGTATTCCTCTGGAACTGAAGCATCACTGTATCTGTATTAGAAAATTATCATTTTAATTTCAATAAATTTATAATAAAAAAAAAAACAAAAACCAAACCCTAAAGCAAAACCAGAAAAACCCACCTTCCCCTCCACGTTTTTCTAGAAAGCATGTCTGATGTCATTAGGATCATCTTTGATCATCTAGATGAAAGTTGGTGAGAAAATTTTCTTAAAAGGAAACTGTGAAAACAAAAAGCTTACCTATCCTCTATATAAAAACTGATTAATATTTAGTAAGCAGATGCTTCCAAATATTGTTGATGACATTTTTTTATTTCTAATTTGGAGATATTCACTCAGTCTGTAGACTGTAATAAATTTCATTTTACACAGCCTGTTGCAGTTCTGGATTTCATTACATTTTTAGAGATAGCACTGAATTTCATAATTAGTTCAAATAATTATAATGGGCTTACAGGTGTGAAGCTTAAGCTCAGCATGTAAAACAGCTTTAAAAAAACCCCACTTTCTAACATCCTGTGCTCTTATGCCAAGCCAAGATCCTATTTCAAATTATTGACAATATAATTTGCTGTGTAATTAGTTGAGTAAATTGCAACAAGAGTAACAGAAGAGCTGAGTAAATCTGGTTTTGTTGTGTATTCAACATCTTATGAATGAATCACTGCTCTATTCTTCATTTACAGTTTCAATAGAAGTATTAGCTGCAGTTGCTAGATGCATGTGGAAGTGTCACTTTTAAAGTAACATCTCTCTCCTTCAGTCTTCCAGAAACCCTGCTTGAGTTTGCTTTCTTCAGTTCACAACAGGTCACAATAACTCTTTCAAGGCCATATGATTATTACTGTAAAAAATGCTTTGGAAGTATGCTAGTGCTAGCGCTCTGCAGATCACGACTGCCTTGCATCACCAGGCCCTGTATGCCTGCTTCAGAGGCTGTGCTAGAACACATGGCAGGACGTTGAGTGTTTTCTTTCACTCATTAACTCAAGAGTACAAACGTTACTTATCTTTTATGAAAACAGCTCTTCCTATTATAATGTGAAACATTTTAAATCCCAGACTAGTCTCCTTTACTTCAGTGTGGGGCAGCAGCAAAATGTCAGGTAGAAGTCAACGTCCCAGGCCACAGCCAGTTCTAACACTGGTTTAATAGTCCATTGCAAAACTATTTGTGACATCATGAACCTCTGAGTCTTTCGGATTGGGAAACCTTGAAGTGCTCGCCGCCTCAGTCTTTAGAAATAGTAGCATTTCTACGTTACTACATCTATGTCTTCACCCACATGTATACTATGAAGTGTTAATATGAGGTTCTGCTGTGTACCTCTGTAGTCATTAAAGGATATTTTTAAGGCAGTACTAATTATTGAACTTGAGCATAGAACTGTGAGAAAGCAAGGTTTTAAGAAATGTGTGTCCTCTACAAGAGAGAAAGCTCTTCTGTATTTTTCCAGAACAGATTGGCTGGGTGATTGGCTGGGTTTTTCCCAGAAGAACCCTCTAACTTCCTTGTCTGGACATTTCCTCAAAGATACTTCAACTCAAGTAGTAAAACTCAAGTAAAAAAGAAATGCCTATCAATGCCTGACTACTATCTTCTCTTTTCTTATGCTTATCCTTCCCTGCTATCAGATCCCTTGGTGTCTTCTCGGTATCTGTGGGAGAGAAGGAATGTTGCCATAGGTGGACATTAGAAGTGAGAGGGATACCTTGCTCATATTCAAGAAGATGAAGAGTGGAGTCTAAAGCATACCTGTTCCCTCCATAGCCAGGCCACCAGGGAAAAACTTCATCATGCGCTCATACAGGAAATACTTTCTTGCTTCTGTTAAAGATTCATACAGGTTCAAAGATGCTGTGTGTTTCAACATTTGGCAGCGCTTTGGGTTCTGTCTTTTGCTTACAAATATTAGGAGTATACAATAGAAAGCACTGCTTTGTTGTCTTACATGTTTCTTGTCTCATCAAGCATTTTTTTTAATTGATAGGTATGTGTTCATAGTGGTAGGAAGACTTGGGGGGGGGGGAAGGCAAACAAACCATAAAAATCGGAAGCTACTGTATCTGTTATTTTTTTAGATTCACCTGTATGTATCTGTAGTCATGTAAGTGTTATGAATGTTTTAAGCATGCTCTTCAGATCAGTGAAGGTGAATGTTGCATTATATGTAGAAAAACAGTGCATATTTTGTACCAGTAATATTAGTGCAATGCTCAATAATACAGAGTTTCAAGGGATATCCTTTTCACCTGTGCTTTTCTAGAGTTCATTGTCTCTTCTGACTACCTCTTTTTTCTCATTCTCTTCAGCAATAATAGCACTTCTGTTGTTTGTTATTCATCATTATATTTGCTGTTTATTGAAATACTGCAATAACATCCAAATTGCTGTATCTGAATGGGTGCATTGCAGTGCCAAGCATGGCCTCTACCTTGAATAACTTAACTGTTTAATTCGCTGCATGAAAAGTGCTTTTAACGTCCTGACCCAAGTATCTTTTGTCAAAACTTGAGGGATACAATTTCATCACCCTTTTTCCTTATTTCCTTATTCTAAAGGATCAAACTGTAGGCCTTCTGGGGCACTTTTCTATCCACATACCAAAGTAAAAATCCTCCCCTTTTTGTTTCTAAAATGGACAGGTTTTATGCCGAGCTAGAAATGAAAAAAATGGTATTATTATCCTTTGAGAACAAGACTTAAGGTTGAAGATTTTGCCACTACAGTTCCTTTGTGAGGTCCTTAAATTTTGCAGCTGTTACATTAATGCAATTAGTATAGTTTATAATTGTCAGTTTGGGATGCAGATTATGTAGGCTGCATTAAAAAGTATTCAGTAAGATTATTGCATTGAGGAAAGCTGTGTAGCATCAGAATCAGAAATAGCCGTGATCACAAGCTGAGTTCATTTGACTGTCTTAATATTATCACTCCTTTAGCTTAAAGCACAGGTTTTTTTGCATATAGTGCAAATAGGGAGGAAGGCAGGTGAGGGGGACTGTATGGTCTGACAACTCCTTTCCCAGACTGATCACTGTTTCTCTCTTGTCTCTTTGATGAAGCAAAACCAAGGTGCTTCTGCCCCCTTCTCAGTTCAAATTAATGTGTTACAACTTTATTGTGATTATTTGTTGCTTCATACTTAAGAATGAGTATGAGGTAATTACTCATAAAAAGTATCATATATATTTACTAACATCAGTATTTTAAGACAGAGTGTTAATATGTAGAAAGGAGGAGAAGAAAAAGAAAAGAATGTCTTTATGTGTTATGTACCAATTTGCATATTCAGACTACTAACATGAGAAATGAGATCTGGTGTACATATAAATGTGCTGCTGATCTCATTATTTACTGCACTGTGAAACTGTGTGTGATGTGAAAAATTAAACCTTAAAGCAAAGACTGCCATCACTGCACTACTCTTATTCTTCCTTCTTTCTTTTTCAAATGAAAGTAAAGAGAACATAGAAACACAAATACTGATATGTTAAAAATATGGACTAGGTAAAGCAATCATGTGTTTTCCTAATCCTCAAATTAAGGATCCTCAAATGCAAGCCCAAATTTAACCCTGATTTAGTGTAATCTAAATCTTAACCCTGTCTGGAAACTATGCCTCAGATTAGAAATGGTAGTCATGGAAATTCATGTCACTGTCCTTTGCTGTCCTCTTGTCTTTTATTCACCAATGCAAAATGGTTCATTCTTTTAAACATTTGCATATGGAAATACGTGGGATGCTGTATCCTCTCCGCTTCAGAATTAGTGTTTCTTTTCCTAAATATATGATACCCTGCACTTAAAACACCACTTTGCATTCTCTGCCTTTGTTTCATTACCATAACCCTGTCTGAGTCCTCTCCGTATGTTAGAAAGAGGACATCTGGCAGGAATTCTTGGATTCCTTTCTTTTTTTACTTTATTTTTTTAGGAAATAGAATCATAGAATAATTAGGGTTGGAAAAGACCTTAAGATCATCTAGTTCCAACCCCCCCTGCCATGGGCAGGGACACCTCACACTAGACCATGTTGCCCAAGGCTCTGTCCAGCCTGTTCTTGAACACTGCCAGGGATGGGGCATTTACCACTTCTTTGGGCAACCTGTTCCAGTGCCTCATCACCCTCACAGTAAAGAACTTCTTCCTTATATCTAATCTAAACTTCCCCTGTTTAAGTTTAAACCCATTCCCCCTTGTCCTGTCACTACAGTCCCTGATGAAGAGCTCCTCTGCAGCATCCTTGTAGGCCCCCTTCAGATACTGGAAGGCTGCTATGAGGTCTCCACGCAGCCTTCTCTTCTCCAGGCTGAACAGCCCCAACTTTCTCAGCCTGTCTTTGTTGGGGAGGTGTTCCAGCCCCCTTATCATCCTCATGGCCCTCCTCTGGACTTGCTCCAACAGCTCCATGTCCTTCTTTTGTTGAGGACACCAGAACTGTACATGGCCTTTATTATTTCCCTTTCCACTCCCACTAAGCAGAAATCCAGACATTCAGTCATAACCAAATTTGAGTGTCTGATGTTCAGATGATACACTGTGCTGTAGGCTTTGTCAGTGCCTGAGTGCTCATGTGAGAATAAACCCTTAATTTGAGGCTTGTGTTTTCACATGAGTGGTGACTCTCCAAATGTTAGTTCTTGTCATTCAGAATGTCATTGTTAAAGGAGACTGAGAGCTATTTCATTGTTCACGTGAGTGGGACAGGTCATTTTGGAAAGAGCTTGCTATGTGCTGTCTTTAATTTAGCACATTTTGAGAACTGCCAAAAGGTGCAAATTCCTTTTTCCATTTTTGTCATTATGAAGATATCTAATTTCAAAGCCTCAATACACTATTTTTTTAAAACAAAGAACTTATTTAAGGCTAAATGCTAATGACAATGAATGTTAACTGACTTAATGCAATGTGAAATTGCTGCTTCAACATTCATACAAATGATGATTCAGTCTAAGTGGCTCTGTGTTCTGTTATATAGACATTACTTTGCAATTTGCAGGGTAATTGCATACAGAACTACTAAACCAATTTGTTTTCTTTTGCATCAAAAGTGCTTTGCACAATATATGGAAAAAAT
Source organism: Strigops habroptila (assembly GCF_004027225.2). NCBI lineage: Eukaryota > Metazoa > Chordata > Aves > Psittaciformes > Psittacidae > Strigops > Strigops habroptila. Next base: position 71,281,650 of record NC_044302.2, read on the forward strand.
TTTTAAATGCATGGTTTTTAGTGGGGTTATATAGGCAGCTGTTCTCTTGTTGGATATTTAATAACTGTTAGTGAGTCTCAGATCGTGTTATCAGTGTCTTATTCCTTTTCCTTGTGTGGTATAATTACATGAAATTTAAGAGAAATCCCAATAGATACCTAGATCTATTCTTACAGTATAGCCATTACCCTCCTTTACTGACTTACATCACCACGAAGTAAAAATATCCATCTGTTCGTAATTACTCTCTTTCGCAAAATTTACCTTCTAAAATATTTCAGTAGGAATAATGCTTATTAACTAGCACTATTCTGATGCTTTTTATCTTTTAAAACCAAATTAGTCTTTTAGGTATAATTAGAAGTGGCTTTGGCTTTATTTTTCAATTTATTCACATGCATGGTTCTTCAATAAGAGTACAGAATACCAACTCTGCTGCAAAATGTTGATTTTACTCCCTCCCATACTCTCTTTGATTTTACTGTTCTCAATCCTGCATTCAGTTCAGTTGCAGGAAGAATGATTTTGAATAATAACGGTCATGATGTCAAAACAGTGCAAATTATATGCTGCTGCCATCTGGAATAGTGAAAATAAAAGCTTTATTTACACAGTTCTTTGAAATAATAAACTTTATTGTGGCAGTTTATCTTCAGTATGTATAGTGTATTCTGGGAATACTCCATGTGTGCCTTTTTATTCTGTGAGCTACAGAATGACTAAAATTTGCCTGTGGCAAAGCTGTCAGTGAATCTTGAAAAAGATTTTTTTTTCTTCCTGAATAGAATGGAGAGAACCACCTTCCATTTCCACAATGAGAATAATTGGTTCACATAGGACAGTATTTTTTAAGAGTAACAGTGAAACACTTTGAATATGTATTTCAGGCAGATTATAGAGATTTAACTACAGTTTAATATGGGTATTCTGGAACATAGGAGTTTCAATGGTGCAAATAGTTAATGTGGAAGGAAATCCTTAACAGAAATATTGAAGATCACTGTTTTTCTTTCTGTTTAGCTGTGTTGTACAGCTGAGTAGGTTTATCATGAAAAGTCAAATCCTTTGTACTGGATTTGTCTGGAATCCTCTTCCTTCTTTGGATTCAGCTTTCGTATATACACAGACTTGACAGTATACCTTCAGACGTAGCTTGGAAAGTTTCTGAAATCTTCTGAAAGAATCACACTTTTTTCATTTGAGATAAGAGAAAACAGTTAAAGGATGAGCAGAAGGGTTTATGATACATACTTGTGGCACAGCTACAAGGTGGGTTTTTTTGTACGTACTATTAAAGGTAAGTATGGTTTCTTGTTAGTAGAGCATAATTTAACTGGTTGCTGTTTCCAGGTTACCACTCCATCAAAGTTACTGTTAACATGTAAAATCTGAGTTCAAGTCTCTACATTTGTGAGCATAGGCTCACCTGTCAGACAGGTGCAGCAACATGTGTAAAGTATGTGTTGGATAATGCGTAGGTATACTGAAATCTGAATGTAGAGGTTATTGTGCTTTTTCCATATGTGTTGCTTGGAAGGGAAGCAATTACCACTGACAAAACTGGAAGCAGAAGTAGGAATCTTACGGATATTGTTTACAGATAAGCAATGTCAAACAGATTGAATACACAGAGAGACAGTTTAGAAATCCTAAGATTTCTAAATCTTAGAATCTTTCTAAACAACCGTGATGGGAAACGAGGCAAGGCCATTTCATATCATTCTTTCTTAAGGGTTCATGTGGTAACCAGTCTTTGTAGTTGCCCCTCTGTTGTTCAGATTACACATTTGGTGAAAAATAGCTTTTGTAGAGCTCTTCCAGCAAGAGAAATTCCAATTCCAGGATTGGAAATGATACTAGCACAGTACCAAAAGCATTCTCTTAATGCCAGTAACAGAATGCAATGCTGTTAAGACACCTAACAAATTCAAAGAGTGTGCTCTATTTCTAAATCTCTTGTATCTGTCATCCTAAGCAAAATACATATTACATGTATGACTCACCAAGCACAAGGACAGAGAAATCTGCTCTTTAATGGCCTCTCAAAATGACAGTACCAAATGGCTTTGAGAAGGTCAAGTCTGATTTAAATTGTTGATGAATTAAAAGCTAATTCGCTAGAACTGAATATTAATAGGGAACAGTGTTATATACTGTGGTTTAGAACCTATTGAGCATATAAATATGGAGTAAAAAAATTATTTTTTCATCTCATATAAAATTATAGAGTTACCAACATATCAAAATTTTCTAATACTTACTTTTCTCTTACTGTGACTGATATGCAGTTGTTCACTGATTTGATGCACAGCTGTCTTGCAGAGTGTGTTTGATGATCTGTCAAACTTGGCATCATCAAAGTATAAAGACAGTTTTGTACAAATCACTAATAAACATAGAAAAAAAAAACCAATTAACATTTTAAAAACTAAATCCACTGTGATAAGCACTCCAGTGAGAAATTTCATTATTTCCCTGGTCCCTTTGATGTCAAATATTGGGTTTTATTGCCAAATACCTGAAAACCAGATTGGAAACAAGCCACAACTGTCAAAAATATAACAGTTCTGGCTATTTGAATCTGTTACATTGTGATGTTTCTCATGAAAATTTCATGAACAGCATTCATTCAAAGAGATTCTGTGCATAAGGGGGATGGATGGAATTTAATTACCCTTATTAAAAATAAGAAAGGAAAGCTCTTTGCTACTCCATCCTATTAGTATTCAAAATAGATTATCTTTGTTGTACAGTTATGTATTTGCAAAAGGGACTCCAGGGTTTTCTGTATGAGCCAAGTAGGAACGGAAAGGTCAGGTCATAAAAATCCTGTTCTGTGTCACAAGACAAATCTTGTCAGTTACTCCCAAAGTAAAAAAAATAAAATCATACATGAAACATACCTTTCTCTGGTACAAGCCTATAGCTAGTGAAGAATTTGATACTTAACCACTCATTGGTAGAAATACTAGCTTGTAAGAGTTTTGCAAACTTATTAGAGAATTTTGTTTACTCTACCTAGTATCTATGTGCATTTGTATTGCAAACAATTAAGTAGCTCATGGGCAATAGTAGACCCTAGGAGCTGTGAAGATTTATATGATGTATTTTCTTGCTATGCATTTTTCTGAAAAGTCTGAAGACTTCCGTATTTGAAAATATGACACATTTTTCATGAAAGATTGTTGATACTGACCAATTTCTTCTAAGTTAATTTTATCCCTTAATCAATTGCATGTCAGTAACCACCAATCAAGACATTTAATAGGATATGTGTTTTACAGTGAGTATTGATCCTCTTTCGATTCTTTTTTTTGCTTGTCCTTTTTGAACAGAAATAGTAACAATTATTTTGCAATAAAAATTCTTTTTTTTTTTCCATTTTAATGGAAATGAAGAGCAAGATGATGTAATTCAAATAGATTATTTGATTTGCTAATTTGATTTCTGAGAAATTGTTTGATCCCACTGTGCTTCCAGTGTTACTTGCTAGCATGTATCATCTTGAGAAGGTGAATTGCTTTTGTTCATCAGCATTTCTTAGTATTTTGCTATTGACTGCACTAGGGTGAGGGCTTTTGACCATGTCTGAGTGTTTTAGTTGACACAGTTGTATCCATTCATGTCACTTTAGCTTTGATATCTGCATAACTCCAATGTTTAGACTTTCTCAGTGCTTTGTAATGTTACAATGGATTCATCCTCACACTTCCCTATAGCAGTAAAGGGCTGTCATACCCATCTTACAGATGGACAATTGAAGCACAGGGATGTTAAATGTGAAGACCAACAGCACATAGGTAGTAATGATAAAAACAAGAAATATAACTTGGGTCTCCTGAGGTCCTGGCTGAATCATATACTCTGTGATCACACTTCCTTATGTAGTTGTCTTGTGTAAAGAAAGGTTTTTTCCTCTGTTGTCGATAGGCATGGTAATTAAATATTTCACATAAAATAGTGAGGACTTTCACAAGCATGGCAACATCAGTGTTGTAAAGTACCACAGAGGAAGTCCAATGATTATGTGCTGCATAGAATGATAGAATCAACTAGGTTGGAAAAGACCTTTAAGGTGAAGTCCAACAGTTACTCCAGGACTGACAAGTCCACCACTAAACCGTGTCACTAAGGGCCTCATCTGCGGCTGAGGGAACTGGGATTGTTTAGTCTGGAAAAGAGAAGGCTAGGGGAGACCTTATCACTCTCTGCAACTGCCTGAAAGGAAGATGGAGTGAGGAGGTGGCTGGCCTGTCCTCCCAAGTAACAAGACAAGAGGTAATGGCCTCCAGCTGTGCCAGGGAAGGTTGAGACTGGATATTAGGAAAAAATCATTCTCCAAAAAGGTAGCCAGCCGTTGGAACAGGCTTCCCAGGGAAGTGGTGGAATTGCTGTCCGTGGAAGTCACCATACAGTATCTCTGCCAATTTAATAAGTAAGTATAAAGTTTGTAGCTTCTTTATTATGAATTTTCTATTTTGTATCAGCATTTTGATCACTGTAAGTTACAAAAAATACTGCCTGAGTATCTAGTTTTGCAGCAGTGTACAAACAATTTGGGTACCGTTGAACATTAAGTAGAGTGGCAATTGGGGCTTTCATGAGTTACTACGTAACTAATGTGAAATTCTTCAAATCATCAATTTCTTTTGCAGAGGATCAAATTCCCCGAGGTTTCCCCACCATTGATATGGGCCCACAGCTGAAGGTTGTTGAACGAACTCGAACAGCTACCATGCTATGTGCAGCCAGTGGCAATCCTGATCCTGAAATAACTTGGTTCAAAGATTTCCTACCTGTTGACACAAGTAACAACAATGGCCGCATCAAGCAGTTACGCTCAGGTAGGGTCTTGTTACTATTTCCACTAACGCCCAGAGTTGTTCTCTCTCACCTTTTCTTTCTTTTCTTTCTCTTCCCTTTTTTTTTTTTTTCCTTTCCTTCTGTTTTTTTATTTATAGGTAATAATTTCTCTTCCTCCTCTCTTTTCTGTCTAACTGTGTTGTCCATGTCTGTGATGTTGTCATAGCTTTCTCTAGAGTCCGTCTCTGTGTGTTTTGCAGCTTCTGTTTACTCCACATTGCTCACTGCTGTGACTGTACTTTTTGATAATTTTTTTCTTTACTGCTTTTTGCAGTAATTGATGGATCCATTTTCTCCTCTTTCTTTCTTCTTTCCTTTTTTTTTTTTTTTTTTAAGAAATTTATTTCAACATTGGACTTCATTCAGAAATTGCAAGGAGTACCAATGGTTATATTCATCAAAACCAAAACCTGCATTAGACACTTCAATTAAAATTTAAAATGTGTTTTGTGCTGTCTTTTCCACATTTGACTCCACCAAAGATTAGCCAGTTTGGACACATCTTCTTTCCTCTCACAAATACATAAAACACAATACTTTTTCCCATGCACAATTATACTTTAAAAAGAAAATTAAACTATACCAAACCAAAATTAAAAAAACAAAAAAACAACAAAAAAAAAACAACCCAAAACCCAAAACCCTGAAAAGAATCCTTGGGTAATCTGTGGAATAAAGTTTTTTCACTGGCTGAGCATTTTTCCAACAGATTTAGCCACAGTAGTGTGCGCCCATGCTAAAGCTTTATGAATCCTACATTTTCTGGATCTACAGAAGTCTGCTTTTGGTGTAGAATCCAGCTTTTGCTGCTCTCTCTCTCTTTGCCCCTTGCACCTCCCTAGCAGTTCTTTCACTCTCCTCCTGCCCTAGTTTATTCTTTTGCTCTTTGTAGATATAAAAAACCCGAACAATTCTAAATTTATAGTTTAAAGCTTATCCCTAAATAAAATGATTCGGACATAATGAGATTTTTTCTTTGGCAATTGTAGTAGATAACATTGTAGAATCTAAGTTGTTTAATCACGTGTCTTCCCAGAATTCTCAGCTTTTGACCTGTCCTGTGATGTTAAATCGTCTTGTTAACTGACTTTTTGCTTGTTGTCAGCAGAATTGTGTAAATTAACCTTCTGTTAATGTAAATTAAGAATTAATTTCTCACATGTGACATAGATGATTTAGTATATAAAGCTTTAACTGAAAATTTTGTACCAAATTATAAGGAATATAATAATATTTTTATGCTGTCTTTCTTCTCTCCGTATTTAAATCTCCAGAATCTATTGGTAAGTGCTTAGTTCTGAAGCGCACTTCACCCCCACTAATTTTCGTATTCAGAATATTATTATTATGATGATGATGATTATTATTATATTATTACTATTATTATTCTTAAAATGCATGGCATGCATTTTACTAACAGTCAGTGTAGTCACCAGATCCCTATATTGGCGCACACGCACACGTCCACAGAAATGTTGTCTTATCAGTCATAGCAACACCTAAAGGAAACAGTACACGTTATCACATAGCTGTAGAACAGTAAATGCCATAATCCAGCCTAAACTACAGTGTTTGTTCTGAGATAGCCTTCCGTGTATCCTCTTTTTATATATATATAGATTTATATATATATTTAAATAGAATTTCCAATATTTTCCTAAACTATGTCATAAGTACAGTATTGTAAAGTTTTCTTTAAGTATTTGAGGCATATTTTATATATATCTAACCCTATATAATCAAACATCTAAGAACTCAGATGCTACTCTGAGAATGGCAATGCAGCCAATTGTAGACTTTTTGCCCTTTGTGGTACAATGCAACTTGCTTTTATAACCTGATAATACTATCTAATATATTCCTGTTTTAACAGTATAGTAATTCGAGTTTCTCTTAAGACCTTATTTAGTTCTGTAAATCTAATTTGATTCTTCTTCCAAAGCCCTAGCCTCCTTCTTCTCGTACTAATGCTTCTTCTTTCTAATCTTATTTGCATTCATATTATCCACCCAGGTGGTACACCAATAAGAGGTAAGAGTGCTGAACTAACGTTCACAGAATGATCTTACTCATTCTTTCTGTCCTTTCATCCCTTTCATCTTTGTTATGGGTTGTTGTTTGTTTTTTTTTTTTTTTTCAAGAAAAAAAAAAGGCAAACCACACACCAAAAAAAAAAAAAAAAAACACCAAACAACCCACAGAAATGTCCATCATCTGATTTTTTTTTCTCCTTTGTCCTGTTTGGTTATGATCAGTGGCTCTCATATTGTGACCTTTCTTTCTGCACACTCCCTTTTCCTTTCCTTTTTTTGTTTGTTCATTAAAAAAACCCAAAAACAACAGCAACAAAAAAAAAAAAAAAACAAACCAAAAACACAAAACCCACAAACAACAATAATTTGCTTCGTGATATGCTTCAAAGAAAGCATATCCAGGTCTTCTGGCCATAGCCCAGTCACAGCGTACCATTTGTCCCTCTTTTTTCTTTTTCTTCTTCGTTTTCTTCTTTTTCTTCTTCTTCTTTTTCTTCCTTTTTTTTTTCCTTCCTCTTTTTTTCGTCCAACTGGAGCAAAAAAAGATCATTTTTTTTCTTCCTTAGCTGTTCTTGTCCTGGACCAAAGCCAAGATGGTCTGGAGAACAGTAGCAGACATGCAGAAGACAACATGGACTATCTTCTTTTTCTTCTTTTTGTCTTATCTTTCATAAAAGGTTTTTATTTTTGTTCTTCTCCAATCCTTTTTTTCTTTTAACTTCATAAAGTTGAAAATTATGTGTCGTCCCCCCCTAAAAAATTACAGCAATGGTTTTTTTTCCTTTATTTTTTTTTTTGTTTTTTGTTTTTTGTTTTTTGTTTTTTGTTTTCTTTTTCTTGGAATTCTGTCACGTCTGGATTTTTGGATCTTCTAATTTACAGGATATGGAAATGAAAGGTTAATGATTATTATTCTTGGTGGTATGTGGTATTGTTGGTTTTTGATACTCTGGCAAAAATGTTTCCTTCTTTTGTAATTCTTGTTTTGTATTTTTCTTGGGTTTTGTGACACCACACTGCTAATCCCACTAGTGGATTTTGATGGGTGTCTTGGGGGGGGCCCTCCTGTGGTCCTCAGCAGTGGTTGGTTGGTTCTTCATTGTTGACGTAGACCATGCTTTTTAACTTTTTTGTCTTCTAATTCAACTGCTCTTTGTTTTTCAGCAAACGTACTTTAAGATTGTAAGTTGCGGAAAACTGTCTTTCTTTTCTTACCAATCTGCATGTCTTAAGGGAGTTTTGTTTCTTTAAAAGAATATTTTGATAATTATAAGTGACTAATTCAGTTTCTTTTTTTTTTTCACTTCAAGCAGCCTTTTTGTTCTTGCTGCACATTTTTGTCTTTCTTCAGCAGAAGACTTCTTGAAGCCTGTGCTGCCTTTTTTACGAGTACCACCTTTTGTGTTACTTTTGTTACTAGATTGAAACAGTGAAATAAAAATTAAAAAATAAATAAATAAATAAAATGACCCAAGTACTTAATCTCTTTTATTTTATTCAAAAGCCATTATTCCTTGAAGCAGTCTCACCCATCTTCATTTTAATGGTTTAGGAAAGAGTATTGTTTAGAGAGGGGGTTTTTGCCAAATGCAAATTGTTTTCTTGTGCTAGCACTGATGATGTGAAAAAAATAATCTCTTTGTTTTTTTCATTGCATCATTTTCTGTCTGTGCACCTTAGCAAGAAAGTGACCCGACGTTGAGTGGACCTTCGCATACAAGCTTTTCATATTGTTAAGCGGTGTATTGTTACGGATATAAAAAGCCTTCTCTGACCATCTCTTTGGCAATGTATTTTATATTCATACAGGTGCCCTCCAAATTGAACTGAGTGAAGAATCTGACCAAGGCAAATATGAGTGTGTTGCAACCAACAGTGCGGGTACACGCTATTCTGCCCCTGCCAATCTATATGTCAGAGGTAGGAATGACATAACCCTGGCATCCA